>NC_064850.1:92541633-92749133 GCF_024139225.1 Suncus etruscus | reverse complement strand
AAACTCAATAGAAACAACATAAGAATCATTGGAGTACCAGAGACCCAGTAATAAACTCCCCAAGAAGTATCAACAGTCAGAGACATCACTGCAGAGAATCTTCCAGAGATAAAGATTGTATACAACCAAATCCTGCATGCCCAAAATGTACCAGCTAAAAGATATCCCAAGACACATCCTAGTCACAATAACAAATCCCACAGATAAGGATACAATACTGAAAGCAGCAAGATCAAAAAAGCAAATTACACTGAAAAGAGAAACCTTAAGATTTACAGCAGACCTGTCACATAAAACCCTCAAGGCCAGAAGGCAGTGGTGGGATATAGTGACAAAACACAATGAAATAAATGCTTTTCCTAAAATACTGCACCCAGCCAGACTAACTTTCAGGTTTGAAGAAAGTATACATAGCTTCAATAGATAAGCAACAGCTCAGAAACTTTACAGACTCAAAACCAGCCTTAAAAGAAAAACTGAAAGGTCTACGTTAAGACAAGACAGATAAGACACACCAAAGTCCTACACAAAAATGACACTAAATCCATGACAATTATCTCTCTCAACATCAGTGGACTAACTGCACAAATTAAGAGACACAAAGTGCAAAATGGATCAAAAAGCTGAATCCAATATTCTGCTACCTACAAGAAACACACCTGAATAGTCAGAACTAACATAGACTCAACATCAATGGTTGGAGGACAAACATCCAAAGAAATAACTCCCTTAAAAAATCTGGAGTGGCCATATTAATATAAGATGATACAAATTTTAGACTTAGAAAAGTTATAAGGGACAAAGAGGGACATTTCATAATAATCAAGGATATGTAAAACAGGAAAATAATCACACTCATAAACATATATGCATGCAATGAGAGAACAGTAAAATATTTAATTCAATTGTTGAAAAATATGAAAGAAGGCATTAATAGCAACAAAATAATAGTTGGAGACCTCAACACTACCCTGTTAACCCTTGATAGGTCAACCAGACTAAAATCCAACAAGAATATACTAGCTCTGAAAAAAGAAAAGGAAGAAAATTGACATATATACATACATATATGTATGTATGTATGTATGTATATATATGGTACTTCATCCCCAGCAAGCTGTATACACATTCTTCTACAATGCACATGGATCATTCTCCAGGATAGACCACATGCTGGCCCATAAAACATACCTCCATAAAATCAAGAGGATAGAAATTGTTGATAGTTTCTCAGGTCACATGAACTGAAATTAGACATGAACTACAAAGGGACAGAGAAGAAAAACTTTAAAACCTGGAAATTAAACAGCTCACTACTGAACAACCAGTGGGACAGAGATTAAATTAAAGAGGAAATGAAAACATTATAGGAAACAAATGACAATTAATACAAATATAATCAGAATTTATGGGACACAGAAAAAGCGGTACTAAGAGGAAAATTTATGGGCCTGGAGAGATAGCACAGCAGCGTTTCCCTTCCAAGCAGCCGATCCAGCACTAAAGGTGGTTGGTTCGAATCCCGGTGTCCCATATGGTCCCCCGTGCCTGCCAAGAGCTATTTCTGAGCAGACAGTCAGGAGTAACCCCTGAGCATCGCCGGGTGTGGCCCAAAAAAAACAAAAAAAAAAAAAAAAGGAAAATTTATAGCTTTGAAAGCACATCAGGAAGAAAGAAGGGGCTTACTTAAGTAGCTTAAAGACACAGCTTATAAAATTTAAAAAAGAACAAGAAAATGACGAAAAATAGGTATGTAGAAGGAAATAACAAAGCTTAGAGTAGAAATCAATGAAGATCAAAACAAAAACAATCAAAAAGATCAACGAAGATGCCAGGCCCGGTGGGGTCAGCGCTGGAGGGCTCCGAGCCTTCACCTCCACTGCCGGTGCTGAAGCCACTGGCTTCGAGGGTAGAAGCTGGGTGCGGGGAGCCCGCCACCACCTTTCTCAGAGGCCTGTTTCAGAATGGAAATGCTGAGAAAGGGGAAGCCGCTGAACTCTGCTGTAACTCAGATGCCAGCACCCCTATCTACCTGTCTTCTGGGCTGTGCTGCATTTTCGGCCTGATTTCATCCTGTGTGTGGCTCATCTGTGAAGGGCTCGCCTTCCCTAGAGCCTTCCCTGGAGGTGAATTTACATGCCCAAAATGGGGAAGCCACTGAACTCTGCTGGAACTCAGATGCCAGCACTTCTATCTGTCTTCTGTGCTGTGCTGCATTTTCAGCCTGATTTTATCCTGTGTGTGGCTCATCTGCGTATGGCTTGCCTTCCCTGGAGCCTTCCCTGGAGGTGAGTTTACATGCCCAGAAAGGGGAAGCTGCTGAACTCTGCTGGAACTCAGATGCCAGCACCCCTATCTGCCTGTCTTCTGTGCTGTGCTGCATTTTCTACCTGATTTCATCCTGTGTGTGGCTCATCTGCGGATGGCTCGCCTTCCCTGGAGCCTTCCCTGGAGGTGAGTTTACACATCCAGAAAGGGAGGAGCCAGAGGACCACGGCAGCTCTGCTTCCGCTTTGGGCCGTGCACATCATTTAGCCAATGAATACAACCACAACACGTAGAAAAACCCACAATACAAGTGTGACAATGGGCAAACAATGCAGGCCAGTGCCAAACATAGAGAATGATGATGGCAACTCTAAAGACTTAAACATGACCAACCAACTAGTCAGTCTCTCAGATGAGGAGTTTAGAGTCGCAATATGGAAGATGTTCAAAGAACTCAAAGAAAGTATAGAAGAGAACACTAATAAGAATGAAGAGAATATGAAGATAGAAATCAGAAAACTCGAAGCCCCTTACCAGAGCCTTTCTCCCTAGCCTGGGGAGTGCTGGAGGCTTGGCAGGCCCCCAGCCATCCTTGTCTTTTTCCCCTGACTCCAGGCTTCCCTGGGTGCCAGCTCAGATGGCCAGAAGTGGGTTCAGGTGGACTCTTAGCGGTCCTCAGGTTCCCCCTCCCTCTGTACTCCAGGGGGGAGGTGCATGGGGAGGAGGGTGGGCAGACATCTGGCTTCCAGTTTCCTCTTTGATTCTGGAGACCAGATCTTGCCAGGTATGGGGTTTGGGGAGGCCCCATACCAGAGCCTTTCTCTCTAGCCTGGGGAGGAGGGTGGACAGACATTTGACTTCCGATTTCCTCCTTGATTCTGGAGACCAGCTCTTGTCAGGTATAGGGTTTTTCTCCCCTGGACTTCAGTCTTTCCCTGGACACCAGCCTAGGTGGACTCTATAGGGGTCAACAGGCTTTCCCCCTATCTCTCCCTACACTAATGGGAATCCACTCTGGGAGGAGGGCAGGCTGTTCTAGCACTGGTTTAAATTGGGACAGTCAGTGGAAACTTTTTCTCTTTGTTTTCATATTGATAGTATTGTGTGCATATATTCTATATATCCATAATAACCATCTTGTATTGGGACCTTGATACTGCCCTACAAAGCTCATTTCTAATATTTTACTGCCTCAGTCCCAACCCTTACTTCCCCCCATCCTCCCATGGGGGTACAGCTAATGACATGAAGCTCACCACATAGAGTGATAAGTGCAATTAGAGAAATAACTACAATGAAAACTATCATAACAATGTGAATGAATGAGGGAAAAAGAAAGCCTGTCTCGAGTACAGGTGTGGGTGGGGTGGGGAGTAGGTAGATCTGGGAAATTGGTAGTGGGAATCCTGCACTGGTGAAGGGGGGTGTTCTTTACATGATTGTAATCATACAACTACAATTATATTTGTAATCACAGTGTTTAAATAAAGATAAAAAAAAGAAATCAGAAAACTCCAAACTAAAATTTCAGGTCAAATAACAGGTCTGAAAAACTCAGTAGATGAATTGAAGAAAAACATGGTTGAGCTTTACCACGGGTTAACAGCAGCTGAGGATAGAATTAGTACACTGGAAGATGAGATGAATAACAATTCCATACAGCAGAAGAAATTGGAAAAAAGCCTTAAAGCAAATGATCAAACAATGAAAAAATTACTCAAAGAATGGGAACCAATGAAAATAGAAGTCTATGATAAGCTCAACAGAAACAACTTAAGAATCATTGGAGTCCCAGAGACCCAGGAAGAAAATCTCCAGGAAGAATCAGCAGTCAAGAACATAATTAAAGAGAAACTACCAGAGCTAAAGAATACGTGCAATCAAATCCTGCAAGCCCAAAGAGACCAACTAAAAAATACCCCAGAAAAAACACTCCAAGACACATCCTAGTCACAATGATGAATCCCACAGATAGAGACAGAATTCTGAAAGCAGCAAGATCAAAAAGAGAAATTACATTCAAAGGAACATCCTTGAGATTTATTGCAGACCTGTCACCAGAAACACTCAAGGCCAGAAGGCAGTGGTGGGACATAGTGATAAAATTCAATGAAAAAAATGCTTCGCCTAGAATACTGCACCCAGCAAAACTCACTTACAGGTTTGAAGAAACAATACATGGTTTCACAGACAAACAACAGCTCAGAAACTTTACAGACTCAAAACCATTCTTAAAAGAAAAACTGAATGGTCTACTTTAAGACAAGACTGACTAATAGACACACCAAACTTCGATATAAAGATGGCACTAACTCCCAGGACAATTCTTTCTCTCAATGTCAATGGACTAAATGCACCAGTTAAGAGACACAGAGTGGCTAAATGGATCAAAAAACTCAATCCACCTTCTGCTGCCTACAAGAAACGCAACTGAATAGTCAGAACAAACATAGACTCAAAATAAAAGGCTGCAGGAAAATCATCCAAGCAAACAACACCCATAAAAAAGCTGGAGTGGCCATACTAATATCAAATGATGCAAACTTTATACTTAGAAAAGTTGTAAGGGACAAAGATGGACATTTTGTATTAATCAACGGATACATACAGCAGAAAGAAATCACTCTCCTAAACATATATGCACTGAATAAGGGGCCAGCAAAATATTTAATACAATTATTGACAAATCTGAAAAATAATATTAATAATAACACAATAATTGTGGGATACCTCAACATGGCATTGTCAACACTTGACAGGTCAACCACACTGAAACCCAACAAGAATATACTAGACCTGAAAAGAGAAATTGAAGAAAGAGGCCTAGTAGTTATATACAGGACAATCCACCCCCAGAAGCCTGGATACACATTCTTCTCTAATGCACATGGGACATTCTCCAGGATAGACTACATGATAGCACATAAAACATACCTCCACAATATCAAGAGGATAGAAATTTTGCAGGCTACCTTCACTGACCACAAGGCCCTGAAATTATATGTGAGCTACAAAGGGACATAGAAGAAAAACTATAATACCTGGAAGTTAAACAGCCTCATACTGAATAACCAGTGGGTCTGAGATGAAATCAAAGAGGAAATTAAAACCTTCCTGAAAACAAATGACAATGGAAACACAAACTATCAGAACCTATGGGACACAGCAAAAGTGGTACTGAGAGGAAAATTTTATAGCTTTGCAAGCACACATCAGGAAAGAAGAAGGGGCATACCTAAATAGCTTAATGACGCAGCTCAAAGAATTAGAAAGTACTCAAAAAAGGACCCAAAAATAGGTAGACAGAAGGAAATAACAAAGCTGAGAGCAGAAATCAACGAAGTGGAAACCCAAAAAAACAATCCAAAAGATCAACGAAAGCAGAAGTTGGTTCTTTTGAAGAAATAAACAAGATTGATAGACCCCTGGCAAAACTAACAAAGAAAAAGAGAGAGAGAAACTTGATAACTCGTATTGGGAATGAAAAAGAAGAGATCACTACTGATATGGTAGAGATTCAAAGGTTAATCAGAAACTACTTTGAGAAACTCTATGCCACTAAAAATGAAAACAAGGAAGGAAGGAAGGAAGGAAGGAAGGAAGGAAGGAAGGAAGGAAGGAAGGAAGGAAGGAAGGAAGGAAGGAAGGAAGGAAGGAAGGAAGGAAGGAAGGAAGGAAGGAAGGGAAGGAAGGAAGGAAGGAAGGAAGGAAGGAAGGAAGGAAGGAAGGAAGGAAGGAAGGAAGGAAGGAAGGAAGGAAGGAAGGAAGGAAGAAAGAAAGAAAGAAAGAAAGAAAGAAAGAAAGAAAGAAAGAAAGAAAGAAAGAAAGAAAGAAAGAAAGAAAGAAAGAAAGAAAGAAAGAAAGAAAGAAAGAAAGAAAGAAAGAAAGAAAGAAAGAAAGAAAGAGAAAAAACTCAGATCTCCATCTAACACCATGACAAAGGTCAAATCCAAATGGATTAAAGATATTGATATCAGACCTGAAACTATAAGATATACAGAACAACAGATAGGTTAAACACTCTATGACACTGAGAATAAAGGCATCTTTAAGGAGGAAACAGTACTCTTCAAACTATGGCATTAGTAACAACATTGAGACCAATTATTAAAATATAACAATTATTTTAAATTAATCATTATTGAACTAAGTTTTGACAATTCCATTTGCTGTACCAAACAATATGAAGTAAATTTGTTTGTGCCTGCCAAGTATCAAGCTAGTGTACTGAATGGGAAATTGGGGACATAGATGGAAGGAAGGTACCACTACTTGTAGATTGGTGTTTGAACAATTAATGCCTGAAACAACTGTATTATAAACGATTTGGCAAATCATAGTGTTATAATAAAAATTATAAAATAATTCAATAAAATGACTCTTAGAAATATTAAACCAAAGAAGCAGGCTACCAAAACAGAACATAAAAGTCCGTTGCATTTCTATATGCAAATGATGCACTAAAATGGAAAGAAATATAAAGACGTCATTTAAAATAGTTCTCAAGGTACCTCATTAGCACTGTAGGCATGATATCAGTCTCATAAAATAGTGCCACAAGGGCCAGAGAAATAATACAGGAGGTGAGGCACTTTTTTTCTTTATTTAGGCACCATGATTATGTACATGACTGTAGTTGGGTTTCAGTCATAAAAAAAAAAAACACCCCCCTTCATCAGTGCAACCTTCCCACCATCAATGCCCCCCATCTCCCACCTTCCCCACCCCCTGCCTGTATTTGAGACAGGCATTCTACTTCTCTCACTCATTAAGAGTGTCATGATAGTTAGTGTAATAATTTCTCTAAATAAACTCACCACTCTATGTGGTGAGCTTCACATCAAGAGCCAGTACTTCCAGCCCTCATCTCTGTTTTCTCTGGGCATTATTACAATAATGTCTTTTGTTTTTCTTAAAATCCATAGGTGAGTGAGACTGTTCTTTGTCTATCTCTCTCCCTCTGACTTATTTCATTCAACATAATTGATTCCATGTACATCCATGTATAGGAAATTTCATGAGACTTCATCTCTCCTGATGGCTGCATAATATTCCATTGTGTATATGTACCACAATTTTTTTTAGCCATTCATCTGTTGAAGGCCACTTTGTTTGTTTCCAGGGTCTGGCTATTGTAAATAGCGCTGCAATAGATATAGGTGTGAGGATGGCATTTTTGGATTGTGTTTTTGTGTTCCTAGGGTATATCCCTAGGAGTGGTATAGTTGGATTATATGGAAGTTCAATTTCCAGTCTTTCGAATAATCTCCATATTGCTTTTCATAAAGGCAGGCCTAACTGCATTCCCACCAGCAGTGAATGAGAGTTCCTTTCTCTTCACATTCCCGCCAGCACTGATTGTTCTTGTTCTTTGTGATGTGTGCCAGTCTCTGTGATGTGAGATGGTCCCCCAGTGTTCTTTTGAATTGCATCTCCCTGATGATTAGTGATGTGGATCATTTTTATGTGCCATTTGGCCATTTGTATTTCTTCTTTGAGAAATTGTTCACTTCTTCTCCCCATTTTTTGATGGGGTTAGATTTTTTTTCTTGCTAAGTTGTCAGTACCTTGTATATTTTAGATATTAGCCCCTTGTCTGATGGGTATTGGGTGAATAGTTTCTCCCATTCTGTGGGTGGCTTTTGTATCCTAGGCACCATTTCCTTTGAGGTGCAGAAGCTTCTCAGCTTAATTATAGTCCCATCTGTTTATCATGGCTTCCACCTCTTTGGAGAGTGCTGTTTTGTCCTTGAAGTTGAAAGGCACTTTTCTTGCATACTGCCACTTGGGTGTGACCCTGCTTCAATCCCTTGTACAATATTGTTCCCTGAGCACTACCAGGGGTCATTTCAGAGCACAGAGCCAGAAACAGCTCCTGAATACTGCCAAGTGTGTCTTATAAACTAAAGAAAACTAAATCAAACTAATATCATAACACTATAACTTAAATGAAAATAGTGGCTTGGAGATATAGTAAAGGTTAAGGCATTTAATTTGGCTTCAGACTACATAAGGTGGGGAGAGTAAGGGGTGAGCAGATAGTGGGGGTAGAATATAATGAAGCAATGGATCAGAAGTAACATAAGCACATTTGTAGATAGCCTTGAGTATTTGTGTGGTAGTGAAATGTAGTGCCTGTAAATCAAAATTATAAACATTAACACTAAATGACAATAGTAATAATAGCTAACTTTAATTTAAAAAGGTTTGATCATGCTTTGTTTGGAGGTCTGTTAAGAAGTTTTAAGAGAACCATTTTGGTGATTCTCAGCCAAGTTTCATGTTCCATGCTTGGACAGAGAATATGGCAGTATTTTGGTTCTGTAGCCACCATAGAGGTCACACCATGTGATGCTCAGGGGTACCATTTGGTGTCAGCAATGGAACTGGGATTAGCACATGCAAAGCATGAACCTTAGTCCCTGTAATATCTCTGGTAGTGTTTTAAACATTTTATATGTATATTTTCAGGTATTTGCAAATAATATTAATTTATTTATCCAACTTAATTCCCTTTCTTTTTTTTTTCTTGCCTAAAAACTTCTTGCTGAGCTAAAATTTCCAGTACAGTTTTGAAAACTAGCAATATAGTAGGCATCCTTGCTCAGTGCCTGATCTTAGAGGAAAAAGCTTTTAAGCTTTTGTCTATTTAAGTGACTTGAGTCAAGTTCCTTTTAAGTGCATTTTGTTCAGTCTAATCATAAATGAATGCTTAATATTGTCTTAGGCTTTTCCTTTACCAACTGATAAAAGAGAAGATTTGGGAGGGTCTACAAACAGTGCTCAGGAGACACCAATAACAGGCTAAATGGGCCTGCAATGCTGCTTGCCCAACAGTGTCGGGGCCACCAGAAACACAGCAAGTGACTCTCAGGGCTTCCAAGACTGCATTCCGCAGTGCTCAAGGTGCTGTGCATTGCTAGGTATTAAACTTTCAGTCCTAGAACTTGCAGAATATTTGTCCCTCACTAGTCATCTTATAAGGGGTTAATATCAAAGCTATGTAAGGCACTGGTCAAAATTTATAAGAAAAGCATACAACCCCATAAAAAATGTGAGAAGATATGAACAGAGTCTTTGTCAAAGAAAAATACAAATGCCCAAAAGAGACATAAAAATGCTCTGTAACACTTATCTGTAACCCTAATCAAACAGTGCTAGCATATATGCTGGCTAAAAGGACTTCATTCACTGCTGGTGGGGATGTCGACTGGTCCAATCTTTCTGGAAAATAATATGGATATTCCTACAAAACCTAGTAATTGAGCTTCAATTTGATCAATAACTCTACTTCTTGGAATATATTCAAGAGCCCAAAAACAAAATGGAGAAAGTATATTTTCATCCCTCTCTTCATTGCAGCACTACCCACAGCCCAAATCTGGAAACAACCTAAGTTCCCAAGAATAAATGACTATATAAAGAAACTATAAACAACAATGACCAACATACTGGACAGGGCTTTCTGCATCACCCTTTAATTGTGTGTTGAAATTAGATGATGCTCCACACCATCCTGACTTCAATGTAGGATATACAGATTCCAGGATCTTCAATACAGAAACATGATACAAACAACAGAGACTGTGTGAAAAATAAAACTGTATTGGCACTACAGACAATGACCTGGATTAGACAAACTAGTTTTCCTGAAGCCTAGAATTGGTCTTATGTCAGGAAACTTCAGGGGTAGGGATTTCTTGTATTTAGGCCAAGGTTTTTCCTTTCCATGTCCCCCACACTTTGGTGGGCCTCTGCAAACGATAATTGCCACTTTAACACCGTTTTTACTGTGCTCCTTTGACTCTAAACTTTAAAAAAAAAAAAAACACTTAAACTTTTGAGGTTGACTTGAACTAATATGCAAGTGCCTGGAAATGTAAAAAACTACTATGTCTTCAAGTTTAAGGAGTTACATAAATTTTATGGCTTTAGATTGCTTTGTGTACCTCTAGGAAAATTTATAATGAACTGCAATCTGGGGTCTTGGGGGACAAAGTAATTGTACATGGGTTCTGTTTTATCGTTCTTTGATTGTAAGTTTAAAATTGGGGTGTAAGCAGGGGGATTTCTTCTGAGAACTCTGTTTTTGGGTGATTGTCTTTCCACTGTAACTTTACCTTGTCCTCTTTCTTTGCATCATTGTTCACATAATTAAACATTAAAAAATTAAAAAAAGAAACCATAGGACATATACACCATGGAATATTACTTAGCCAAAAGAAAAAATAAAGTCATGCAATTGATTGCCTCATGTCGGGACCTAGAAAATCTCACACACTGAGTGAAGTTTGTCGGATAGAGAGAAACACACACAGAACGATGTCTCATATGAGGGATATAAAGAAACATAATGGTGAAATAACAAATTATCAAAGACAATGGAAACAAAGAACATGAGAACTATTCTTCAGTAGGAAACAAGCCCCAGGAGGATAGAACTGAGAGTGTGGGGCATGGAATATTGATGGTGGTAGAAAGTATTCAATCACAAGAAGGAAGTGGTACTGAAAGATGGCAAAATGTGTGTGAAACCTGATCAGCAACAGCACTGTAAACCACAGTAAAATATATATATGTACATGTATACATATATATATTGCAGGTCTAGAGCAATAGTACAGTGGGTAGGTAGATAGTGAATAGTACAGTGGGGAGATAGTACCTTTCAGGCATCAGACTTGGGTTTAATCCTTAGCAGCCCATCTGGTCCCCTGGGCACCACCAGCAGTGATTCCTGAGTGCAATCCCAGGACTAACCCCTGAACACCACCAGGTGTGGCCCCAGGTGTGGCAAGCTCCTCTTTCAGAAGCAGACTGGGTGGGAGATGAACAGAGGATGGCACTGGTGGAGGGAAGTAACACTGGTGAAGGGATTAATGAAGCCTGAAACCCAATCATGAATAACTTTGTCATTTCATGGTGACAAAAAAAATGAAATTAAAATAGAAAATAAACTGAAGCCAGCCTGCACACCTAACTTGGAGTTCTGCCTTCTGGGGTGGTGTGGGGCTCCTAGAGGGTTGACAGTTTACTTTTATTGAGTGAATTTAAAACACAAATTCAACATAAATCAAGTGGTCCTTTCTTTTCTCTAGATGGCTTCTCATAGTGCACATCAGCGTCGCCAGCCTGGCTCTTTGGTGTGGCTGGATAAGTGTTTATGGGAGAGGAGTGTCTGTGGATGGGAAGCCTCAAGTCCTTAATAGTCAGGCACTTACTTTACAATAAAAAAAAAAAAGCTAATTGTCCAGTACTTATGCTGCAATTTACCATTAAGGTAGTTTCCACTTCTCAGAATTGCCTCTTCAAATATCACTTGTCCATGTTTTCATTAGACTGTTTTCTCTATTTTACTGATTTTCAGATGTTCTCTTTAGATTCTAGTAACATGGATTACAAATTTCTACTTGTACTGTGTATGTTTTATTTGCACCATGTTTACGGTGGTTTTTGTCGAACGTGTTTTTAATTTACTATAGTCAGTATATTTGAGCTTGTGTAACAGATCCTCAAGTCTGAGGTTATAAGCAACAGAAATTTATTTTCATAGTTGTGGAGGCTGGGAAGTCCAAAATGAAAGTGTCAAGCTATCAAATCTGGTGATGACCGGCTTCTAGATTTAATTCACAGCTGTCTTTTCATTTTAATCTCACAAAACAAAAGGCTAAGAAGCTCTTTCTGACAGCTTTCAGTCTGCTGATTTTGTTTCACTTGAGAGTCATACCTAAAATTGCTCAGGGCTTACTCCTAGATCTGTGCCTGATGATGCCAGGGGAACCATGTGTAGTGCCAAGGATTGAACCCTGTTGGACTGCATCCAATGCAAGCATCATATTTTCTATACTATCTATCTCTCTGTAATTTCTTTTGTTGTTGTTTTGGGGCCACACCTGGCTTGCACAGTGCTTACTCCCACTTCTGTGCTTAGGGATCACTCCCGGAGGACACAGAAGACTATATCAGGTTTTGGAGATGGAACCTCCATCAGCTGTGTGTGCAAGGCAGTTCCCTGCCCACTGTACTCTCTCCAGCCTGCAAAACTTCTTTATAAAGATAAAAATATTAATCTCATTTATAAGGGCCCTGTTTTCAGGACCTAATTAACTCCCAAAAAGTGCACCTGCAAATTTCATTGGAGATTAGATTTTAACCACATATTTTCAACTTATAGCTCTTAATTTGTACAGTTTTCATTGAGATACATGCTTTGTTTCCTGCCTAATAAGTTTACTTATTTTTCTGGTCAAAGCTATTCTCTTTAGGTCACAATTTTTATTTTCCACAGTTAAATATTTAACCCACAATTTTCCTTATGCATGGCAAGCACCCAACACACTGTGTGCTATTGTTCCAGCTTCCCAAATGTTCTTAGAGCCTTCAATTAATAATTATTATACTAATAAAATAAGTTATTTAGTAGGTACACATATGACTTATCATTTATTAACTTTAATTTTTTTAATTTATCAATTTTTTCTTGAGTTCACATTTTATTACTTCTTTCATGAGCTAGAGAGATAGCTCACAGGGTTGGAGAACATGCCTTACATGTGTGAGGTTCTGAGTTTTATCTCCAGCACTGCATGATCATTCTGAACATTGCCAGATAGCTCTACTGGCAGCACTACACTGCCAGCCAGGACATAGAAATTTCTGGACCAGTTCAGTAACTATTGCAGGGAGAGGTTGGTCACTGGATTCAGAATATTAACTTCAATATTTCTATAATATCTTCCTCCTCCCTAGCTTTATCTCTTTCTAAGAGTTCTAATCTTAGAATTAGAGCAGGAATTCCTGTTACTACAAAAGCAATTCTTTCCCCTCTCTCCCCTTCTTCTATCTCTCCTCTTCCCTCCACTTCTACTCCATCCCTATCCCAGTCTGTGCTACTACTCCTAAGTACCATTGAGGGAAGAGACAATTTAAGTTACATCCCATGAAGAAAAGATCATGTAGAGGAAGGAGAGGAAATAAGGTTTGGGTCCTAATTCTTTAGACTGGAATTATATAGCATACAGTCAGTTTCCTGTTACTTAAAGTGTGATCTTGAGGTAGACCTGAGCATTATCTGGGAGCTTGCTAGAATGAAGACTCTGAGGTCTTGACCCCAACCTAATGCATTAGAACCCACTTCAATATTATAATCTTAGGCGGGTTGTGTACACATTAAAACTTGTGCAGCACTGATCCAAAACATTTTGTATAATGAAAGGTTTCAGGGGCCGGCGAGGTGGCGCTAGAGGTAAAGTGTCTGCCTTGCAAGCGCTAGCCAAGGAAAGGACCACGGTTCGATCCCCCGGCGTCCCATATGGTCCCCCCAAGCCAGGGGCAATTTCTGAGCGCGTAGCCAGGAGTAAACCCTGAGCATCAAAAGGGTGTAGCCCGAAAAACCAAAAAAATAAAAATAAAAAAAGGAAGGTTTCAACTGCCAGACTTGTTTGTTTGCTTGTTTTGTTTTGGGGCCACACCAGGTGGTGCTCAGGCTCCTGACTCTGTGCTCAGGAGACTATATAGGATAATGGACATTGGACCCAGGTCGGCCACATGCAAGGCCAATGCCATTCTCGTTGTGCTATCACTCAGCCGCTCACTGGATGATCTTTACTGTACTAAAATTCTATGATTTCATGAACAAGAGGAAGAGAAGAGATGCGCCCCCTTTTCCAACGGATCCAGCTAATGTCTTCTGAATTTTTTCCTTCAGATTAAACCCTATGAGTGAAATCCTGAGGAATCTTGTGGAGGTGTTAGAGGGTAGCAGAGCTGCCACACAGGTGTGTGGGGACACAGGGATAATAGGTTGGATGCTCTCTCGAAGTGGATGTTATCAACTCAGTATGTACTGGCCAAACCTAAAGCTATTTGGAGTTGGAGTACTACCATTACTCTAGAAGCCTGCATTTGAGCTTGTTACATCTGAAACCAAGAGTCTTTGGAATCTCAGTGGAGATGCAGTAGTTCTCTGAAAATCCAACAAGGGCCGTGCCAGAGAAAAAAAGAAACTGGATTTGAATTTGAAATGACACCACAGAGGAAGGTGGAAAGTCAGCAGTGAGCCCTTCTTGCTCTCTCTACTGGTCCTTTAGGACAAATTTAACTCTGAAGGCCACAGGGGGTCCAGAAAGGTCTCCTCAGTGGCATATCCACCCAAGGTGGTTGTGGTTCCAGGAGGTTGTTCTGAGTATTCACAGCTACTGATCCAAGGATTTCTATGGCCAGAATATGGGTTGCCCCCTCCAGGGAGTTCTTAGCAGGTTTTCTAAGGTCACAGAACATCAGTCCCCACTTCAGGTTACATTGTACCCTAGTTACATTATACATCACAGAAAAACTTAGATTCACCCACATTTGTCCTTGTGTATGGCGGAAATAAATCAGAATCCGATCTTATATCAACTTCACAAGATATGATGCTGCCGATGTAAAGGAAGCATTTGTTAAAGCAAAGATAGTGGGAGACACAGAAGCAAACTCAGCCAGGCTGACTTAGACTTGGGCCCAGATATCAGCACTAATTTAGGCAAATATCAAAACCAAAACAAACTGTCTATCTATATCCTAATATTTTTACAGATCAATTTATAACATTTATGTTTTGCCTTGTGTTTTATTTCTTTTGTCAGAATCTTGATTCCACCAATAGTTTGAAAGCACTTTATAGATTGAGCTCCTGCGTGTTACTCTGTATATTAAACTACGGTTCACCTTTGCTTAAATTTTCTTTTCAGAAGACATATAGATATTCAGCACTAAACCCTTCACAAACAAGCACAGGGCAGCTGAGCTCAAAGTTTATCTAAGATGCTTCTGACTGGTTCCATTGCTCAACCAAATGACCTTACATTCCTATAATGTAAAGAATTCTGCAACACTGAGTAGATAAAAATATATTTTTGGACTTTTCCCCAGCAATAGACATGGCAGAGCAAGGCAGCTGGGCAGAGGTGTGACTTGGAAAACTTTTCAAAGTCCTGCACTGCGATGAAATATGCCATCCAAGGTAAATATTCAGCTTTGTGAACTTTAAGATTCTTGGCTCTTTAACTTTACATCTGATCCCCTATAAAGAAAAAGTAATATTTAATGGGAAACAAAAAATTGAGACAGACAAGTGATAATCATGTACCAAGAATATACATGGAAGTTTAATTGTCTAGAATTCAGGGGTCTCAAACTCGAGGCCTGCAGGCCGTTTGTGGCCCTCCGTACAACATTTTGTGGCCCTGCCCTAAAGGAATCTTTTTTTTGTTTTGTTTTGCTTTAGTTGTTTGGGTCACACCTCCCAATGTTCAAGGCTTACTACTGACCTTGCAGTCAAGGATCACCCTGACTTTGCCTCCTGCGGCCCCCAGGTAAATTGAGTTTGAGACCCATGGTCTAGATCCTGGATCAATAGCTGAGGTAAAATATAAAATGTAAAGGCAAAAAACTTTAGGAGAGCAAGTAGCTGAGGAATGATACAGCTCTAATAGACTTTTGGGTTGAAGAAATGTATCCTGACTGAAGCAGGGACCACGCTTCTTTTAGTAAAAAAGGAATCAGTTCATTCCATTATGGAAGTCTCTAGGGATAACTAGAACTCTATGCTATTCATGACTGAGGGCTCAGAAAAATGCCTTAGTGGACAAGGCTTATATGTGTCATGCAGAAAGAGGCAGGGTACTCAGTGGGTCATTGCACAGCTGTCCTAAGTACTGCAGTAGTCCAGCTGTCTACAGGATTGGGATATCTCAGTACATTCAGGCAGCATGTGCATTGCTCAAAGACACTGAAGGAGCTCAGGAACTGAAATCCAAACTACCAGAGAAAATTTGTGGGGGAAAGGTATTCCTTTTGCAAAGACATATTTCCAGAGAGAACAGCACTTTTTTTTTTTCAGGCTAAAAGTGAAATG
Source organism: Suncus etruscus (assembly GCF_024139225.1). Classification (NCBI taxonomy): domain Eukaryota; kingdom Metazoa; phylum Chordata; class Mammalia; order Eulipotyphla; family Soricidae; genus Suncus; species Suncus etruscus. The sequence continues at coordinate 92,732,968 of NC_064850.1, read as the reverse complement.
GCTGGCAGCCCAGGATCACAGTCTCACCCAGAATGACTCTTATCAGAATCTCTCCATTAGCACTATCCCAGGTGGCCAGTTTGTTCATTGGTGTCTTGAAGCACTAACCTAAAGCACAAGGAACACATTTTACTGTTTTTGCACAAAGGAGAAATGTATCCACAGGAAAATGCTTTACTTAGGGAGGAAGTGAGGGTGCGCAGAAGCCTTCCAGGGTCTAGCCCTCTATGGAACTTTCCAGATTAACAACCCTTTTATTCTGATAGTTGCACAGCATAAGAACACAAGACCTGGGCCCGGAGAGATAGCACAGAGGCATTTGCCTTGCAAGCAGCCGATCCAGGACCAAAGGTGGTTGGTTCGAATCCCGGTGTCCCATATGGTCCCCTGTGCCTGCCAGGAACTATTTCTGAGCAGACAGCGAGGAGTGACCCCTGAGCACCACCGGGTGTGGCCCAAAAACCAAAAAAAAAAAAAAAAAAAAAAACACAGGACCTGAGTCTATTTTACTTTGAGGATTCTGAGGCTTTTAGAATCCTGAAAGTGAGAAATGTATTTTCATAACTTCCTGTCCATTTTGAAATGAAACTCCTTCAACTGTGGAGTTGTTCTATTATGACTCTGTTTGGAGCCCTAATCTTCAGAGTCTAAAACCTAGTCTTGAATCCAGGTCCAGGAGTGCCACAGAAGACTGGAGCACATGGGAACCTGTGTGAAAGTTTGTGTGTATTTGTTCCTGGGCAAGTATATGTTAAATATGAGTATACATGTGCATTTATGAGTGTGCAGTACAGTTGTATGTGTGTATGAGTGTGCTTTAATCTAGGTGTATATGTGTACATGTGCTCAAGTGCATGTGTTAAGAACAGGTGTGTATTGTGCACATGTGAGTATGTTGAATGCTGCTGTGCATATGTTAGTATGTGGGCATTTGGTACAAGTGTACATGTGTGGTTGTCTTTCTGTAAAGTACAGGTTATCATGTGTGAGAGTGCATGTGTTTGGTACAGGTATGCATGTGTGAGAGTACATGTGTTTGGTACAGGTATGCATGTGTGTGAGGGGATGCTTTTAATACAGGTTTGCATTCATTAGTATATGCATGTATGTGTATGGAGTGGAGGGCAGAGTCCCACAACAACCAGATATTTTCCACTAATCTTTTTTGGGTGTTGTACTTTTTATCTAAGGGTCTAAACAATGCACTGAACCTGTAATACAGTTCCACAGAGTGTGCCCTCAGATTTTTCCATATATCTGTGGAAGCAGATCACATCTTTAAACTGGCTGCCTTTCCACATAAATTGCTTCATTACTATTGATAGTTTCTCCATCAATTTCTCTCTGCCTTTTAAATTAAATCGTCATCCAAGTCATTCATAGAAGATACCCAGTTTATATGGATAAAAGAGAAGTCTTGAGGTGGCTCAGTAAGAACGTGTAGCTTCGGCTCATCAACTGTGCAAGGCAGGGGATAGCTCTCTCAAGTTCACTCTGAGGATTCATTTCACTTTATAGAGAGCAGTTTTTCCCCTTAGCATGTTCTCATTGTGTTTTCCACTCTGCTCTCTCTCCCTTCCCCTTCCCCATCTCTGTCCATCTTTCCCACTTCCCATCTCCTCCTCCATGTTCCTACTTTCTTCTTTCTTCTCTCCACCTCTTCTTCTATCTTTCCTCCTTCCTAGCAGGGAAGACCTCTTTTCTCTAAGCTGATTGTGATTTGTCAATTTACTTTTTATGAGTCTCAGGAAAAATAGGAAGATAGTGGAAGAGATGTTCATGGTAGGTTTCACCTGTCAGGCTTCTCTCCCAACTAGAACTCCTCTATCTGTCTTTTATGTGTGTGCAATGCACATGTGTGGTAGGTTCTAAAAACTTCCCTGCAAAGGACAGGCTATGCTGTTTAAAGTGCAACTAATGCAGTTTTGGTCAGCTGGACCCTGATTAGGTCCCTTATTTCTGTCACTGCTGACACAGTCTCCTTTCCCTTCTAGCTATTTCTTCCTCCCATTCCATTTAAAACATTATTTAATACTATGATTTATTAAAAAATTGTTCAAAATATATTAATTTCAGGTGTTCGATATTCCAACACCAATCCCACAACCACTGTGACCTTCCTTCCACCAATGTCCCAAGTTACTCACCCATATACCCCCAGCATGCCCCCTTAGCAGACACAAATAAATTTGCTTTATATTGCTTGTTACAAAAATATATCTCATAATGGCATTACTAAAGTTATTGTCCAAGGATTTTCTAAGCTGTTAAAAGCTAGTTGAGCCTTCTGGGTTATTGTTTTCTCTAATAGAGCTAAGTGGGCTTCTATACCACTTTTCATCTAATTTTTTCTGTTTCTTTTTTTAATATAATTTTTATTTTGATCATAGTAGCTTACATATTGTTGACAATAATATTTTAGGTACATAGTTACATAAAATCAGGGGGGATTTCCATCACCAATTTGTCCTCCCTACACCTCTGTTTTCTTTTTTGTTTTTTGTTTTTTGTTTTTTTTTTTGGTTTTTGGTTTTTGGTTTTTGGGCCACACCCAGTGACGCTCAGGGGTTACTCCTAGCTATGTGCTCAGAAGTCGCTCCTGGCTTGGGGGACCATATGGGATGCCGGGGGATCGAACTGCGGTCCGTCCAAGGCTAGCGCAGGTAAGGCAGGCACCTTACCTCTAGCGCCACCACCCGGCCCCTACACCTCTGTTTTCGTCCTACCTCCCATATCCTCTTCCCTCACCCCCGGAGCTGCCAGAATATGTGGACCCCCTCTGTACCTAGCCTACTACATAGTAGTCTTGCACCTGTTTGGTCTTGGTGCCTCCCTTATTTCCCCCTTTAAATGGGAGGCAGGACTAGCTAGTTCAAGTTACGTGGTTTTGTTTGAAGAAGAGAAAAGTAATAAACTGGGGTAAAAGTCTAATATGCCGAAAATGGGCGGAATCCTTCTAGAGGCTCTCATCATCGGTTTGAGAGATGAAGGAGAAAAAGAAGGTGAAACACTCCACCAGTACAAAAGAAAGTGTCAAATATCCAGTGAGGACTCCAACAATAACGATAAGCACCACAAAAAAAAAAAAAAAAAAAAAAGCCATGGTCTTGAGATAAGAAACATGGCAGAGCACATAAAGCAAGAAAAGAAAAGAAGAGAAAAAAATAAGTATAAATGGGGACAACTTCAATAACCACACCAAAACAAAGAAATCAACCAAAAATAGATAGGTAAATAAAAATAATAATAATAATAATAAATGAAGATAAAAAATAATATATACGATCTCTAAGGGATTATTGTAGGCCTTTGTTGTAGAAGGCTGATTACATACCTGTTCTCTCTATGCTGCTGTTTCTGGTGTTGCTGGTTTCTTTGTGGTATAATGTGTAGTCAAGAGTTTGTGGTGTTCCTTTTTCATGTATTTTGGGCACTGCTCCCGAGTATATGTTGACTATTACAATGTTTGGAGTTTCTACCCTGTTAAACCCTATTATTTGATTGTTGAGTATTAGTTGTGTATAAGATGTGTGTTCTAGGTGCTTCAGAATAGTGCTATCATTCTGTGTTTATCTTTTGTCTTCTGACTTACTTCATTTAACATAACATGTTCTAGGTCCATCCACGTTGCTGCAAAGTTTCTGACTGCCATGTAGTATTCCATTGTGTCTAGATACCACATCTTAATGATCCATTCATCTGTTGTTGGACATCGAGGTTGGTTCCAAGACTTGGCTATTATACTGAGTGCTGTGATAAATAGTGGGGTGCACACGTATTTTGGAATGAATGTCCTTCCAACTTGGGGGTATATACCTAGGAGAGCAATTGCTGGGTCAAATGGCAGCTCAATTCTGAGTTCTTTGAGCACTCTCCAGACTGTTCTCCATAGGTGTTGGACTAGGGGGCATTCCCACCAGCAGTGGATGAGAGTTCCTTTCATACTGCATCCCTGCAACAGAGATTGTTCCCATTATTTTTCATGTGAGCCATCCTCACTGGTGTAAGGTGGTATCTCATTGTTGTCTTGATTTGGATCTCCCTGATGATGAGTGAATGTGAGAATGTTTTCATGTGTTTGTTGGTCATCTTTCTGTCTTCCTCAGAGAAGTGTCTATTCATTTCATCTCCCCATTTTTATGGCTTTATTTGGCTTTGGGGGGGCTCAGCTTTCTGAGTGCTTTGTATGTTCTAGATATCAGCCCTTTATTTGATATGTCGAGTGAAAAGATTTTTTCCCATTCTGTTAACTGTCTTCTTGCGTTAAGTAGGATTCTTTCGCCATGCAAAAGCTTTTTAGTTTGATGTAATCCCATTTGTTTATGTTTGATGCTAAAGTTCTTGCCATTGGTGCTCTATTCTCAAAGACATTCTCAAAGATATATATAGGTCTTCGAGTGTTCTGTCTATTTTATTCTCGATAAACTTTAAAGATTCTGGTCTGATTTCAAGGTCTTTGATCCATTTTGAGTTGACTTTTGTATAAGGAGTGGGGTATGGGTCAATTTTCACTTTCGTACATGTGGATTTCCAGTTGTACCAACACCATTTGATGCATAGACTTTCTTTGTTCCATTTCAAGTTCTTGCCTCTTTTCTCAAATATTAGTTGGCTGTATATCTGGGGGTTTATGTCTGGGAATTCTGTTCTGACCCACTGGTCTGAGGTCCTGTCTCTGTTCCAGTACCATGCTGTTTTGATTACTATGGCTTTATAGTATAGTTTCAAGTTAGGTAAGGAGATGCCACCCAGCTTCTTGTTTTTCAGTATGTGTTTGGCTATCCTGGGTCTTTTGTGGTTCCAGATGAATTTTGTGATTGATTGTTCTAATTCTTTAAAGAATGATGTCTGAATTTGGATAGGGATTGCATTAAATCTATATAGTAGTTTGGGAGAAATAGTCATTTTGACTATGTTAATTCTACCTATCCATGAGCATGGGATGTTCTTCCATTTCTTTAGATCCTCTTCAATTTCTTTCTGAAGTGTTTTGAAGTTTCCCTGGTATAGGTCTTTCACTTTCCTTGTAAGTTTGATTCCTAGGTACCTGATATTTTTTGATACTATTTAAATGGAATTGTATTTTTTTTATTTTTGGGGGGGCCACACCCAGTGGTGCTCAGGGGTTACTCCTGGCTGTCTGCTCAGAAATAGCTCCTGGCAGGCATGGGGGACCATATGGGACACCGGGATTTGAACCAACCACCTTAGGTCCTGGATCGGCTGCTTGCAAGGCAAACACTGCTGTGCTTTCTATCCAGGCCCAGAAATGTATTTTTAATCTCTCTCTCCTCGACTTCGTTGTTTGTATATAGAAATGCTACTGTCTTTTGTGTATTGACTTTGTATCCAGCCACTTTGCTGTATTAGTTAATTGTTTTTAGGAGTTTTACTGTGGACTCTTTAGGGTTTTTGATGTATACATCATATCATCTGCAAATAGAGATAGTTTGAGTTTCTCTTTCCCAATTTGGATTCCTTTGATTCTCTTCTCTTGTCGGATTGCTATTGCTAGGACTTCTAAGGTTATATTGAATAAGAGTGGAGAAAGTGGACAGCCTTGTCTAGTTCCTGACCTTAGTGGGAATGCTTCTAGTTTCTCGCCATTAAGTATAATGTTGGCTGTAGGCTTTTCATAGATAGCTGTAACTATCTTGAGGAAGCTTTCTTCTAACCCTATTTTGCTGAGTGTCTTTAACATGAAAGGGTGTTGAATTTTGTCAAATGCCTTCTCTGCATCGATTAATATGATCATGTGGTTTTTGTCTTTCTTGTAGTTGATGTGATGTATAATGTTGATTGATTTGTGTATGTTGAACCTTGCATTCCTGGTAGAAAACCCACTTGGTCATGATGTATGATCTTTTTGATGAAGTGCTGGATTTGGTTTGCTAAGATTTTTTTGAGTATCTTTGCATCTATGTTCATTAGTGAGATTGGTCTGTAGTTTTCTTTCTTGGTGGGGTCTTTGCCATCTTTGGGAATGAGTGTGATATTAGCCTCATAAAAAGGAGTTGGGAAGGATTCCTGTTTTTTCTATGGTTTGGAAGAGCCTATGGAAAAGTGATAGTAAGTCTTCTTGGAATGTTTGATAGAATTCACCTGTAAATCCATCTGGGCCTGGACTTTTGTTTTTAGGGAGTTTTTTAATTACATCTTCAATTTCCTCTGAGGTGATTGGTCTGTTTAGGCTTTCTAGTTCTTCCTTTTCCAGTCTTGGAAGAGGGTGTTTTTCCAAGAATCTGTCGATTTCTACTGGGTTCTCTAGCCTAGCTGAGTATAGTTGTTCATAATATGATCTCATGATATGTTGTATTTCTTGAGGTTCTGTTGTAATCTCTTCCCTTTCATTTGTGATCCTACTGATTTGGGTGTTTTCCCTCTTTTTTTGGTGAGTTTTGCCAGTGGTTTGTCTATTTTTTTTTTATTTTTTCAAATAACCAACTCCTGGTCTCATTGATTTTTATATTTTTTTCTTAGTTTCTATGTTGTTTATTTCTGCTCTGGTTTTTATTATTTCTTGCCTTCTGGTTCTGTTTGGATTTCTCTGTTGCTGTTGTTCCAATTCCTTGAGGTGATCCTTTAAACTGTTGATTTTTTTTCATTTTCCTGTTTCCTGACATAGGCTTGTGTTGCTATGAGTTTCCCCCTAATTACTGCTTTTGTTGTGTCCCACAAATTTTGATATGTTGTCTCTTCATTATCATTTGTCTCAAGGAATCTTTTTATTTCTTCCTTGAGTTGTTCTTTGATTCAGCTGTTGTTGAGCAGCATGTTGTTTAATCTCCAGGTATTAGTTTTTCTCCATTGCTTCTTCTTGAAGTCAATTTTGACCTCTGTTGCATAGTGATCTGATAGGGTATTTCTAATGATCCTTACATTTGTGGTCTTATATAGGTTGGTTTTGTATCCTAAGACGTGGTCTATTCTGGAGAAGGTTCCATGTGGGATTTCTGGAGATGGAGGGTCCTATATAAGTCTATTAGCCCTACATCTTCTAATTTTTCATTTAGAGCTCTTACTTCTTTGCTATTTTTCTGTTTGGTGGATCTGTCCAGTGGTGATAGTGGAGTATTGAGGTTCCCGACTATTATCACATTTCCCTTCATGTGTTTCTCCAGGTTTGTGAGCAGATGCCTCACATATTTTGCTGGCTTTACGTTCAGTGCATAGATATTGACCAGGGTTAGTACTTCTTGATCTAATGTTCCCCTGATCAGTAAGTAGTGACTCTCTTTGTCTCTGATCACTTTCATGAGGTTGAATGCAATTTGGTCTGATCTAAGAATGGCTGTCCCTGCTCTTTTTTGTTTTCCATTGGCCTGAATAATTATTTTCCATCCTTTTATTCTAAGCTTATCCTGTAGTTGTAGGTGTGTTTCTTGCAGACAGCAGAAATCCGGTTTATTTTTCCTAATCCAATTCTCTACTATGTGTCTTTTAATTGGAAAGTTTAGTCCATTGACATTTAGGGAGATTATTGACAGAGATGACTGTTGTGCAGTTATATTGTGTAGGGTGGTTGTTGTTACAATTGGGGGTTTGGATTGTATAATTAGTCTCTGAGAAGGTCGTTTAGGATCGGCTTTGTTTGCACAAATAATTCAAGTTTGTTCTTGTTTGAGAATGTTGTTAGTCTGCCTTCCCATATGAATAATAGTTTTTTTGGGTATTGGACCCTGGGTTGGAAATTTCTTTCATTTAGTTGTTTAAATAGGTCATTCCACTGTCTTCTTGCTTGTATTATTTCAAATGGGAGATCTGGTTAGATTCTTATGACCCTTCCTTTGTAATTGAGGGTTTTTTTCCTCCCTTATCGCTTTAAGAAGTTCATCTTTCTGTTTGTTTTTTCCCATTTGGATTACTATATGTCTTGGTGTTGGTTCATTAGGGTCTATTTTATTAGGGACTCTCTTCACTTCCTGAATTAGCATTGAAGTTTTTTTCCAGAGGGTGGGGAAGTTCTCTGCTATTATCTCCCTGACAACTTGTTCTTCCCCTTTCCCTACTTCCTCCCCATCTGGTATACCCACAATTCTTAGATTGTTTCTTTTGTCCTTGTTCATTAGATACTGGACTTTACCTTCCAGTGCTTTGCCTTTTATTCCTTTGTTGGTTTCCTGATCATTTTTTTTTTTGCAGTTTTCCTTCGAGTTCATCAATGTGCTTCTCCAACTCTGTATTTCTGCTCATAAAGGTTTGTTACTTTGTCTGTTAATTCCTTCAATTCTTTTTGTATGGAATCTCTCATGTTCTTTAACATTTCTTCTTTAATTTGGCTGATTTGTTCATCCATAGATTTCTAATACTCGGTAGCTAGCGTTTCTTTCATTCTTTTATCAATTCTTGCATTTCCATCCTCCTTGCTGCTTTTAGGTCACCTTCCCATGGATCTGTGCATTTTGGTGGACTTGGAAACTTGCTAGGGTTTGTCTCCGTATCTCCAGATGTTAGGGTTCTCCTTGATTTACCCATATTTCTTTGCATATATTGGTGTGATTTGGAGTGCTGTGCCTTCTAAATTCAGCCTGGTTTTTTTCTTCTTTATTTGAACATCTTGATTACATAAAGGATTGTGATTAGGTTTCAGTCATGTAAAGAACACCCCCTTCACCACTGCAACATTCCCACCACCAATGTCCCAAATCTCCCTCTATCCCACCCCACCCCCATCTGTACTACAGACAGGCTTTCCAGTTCCCTCATTCATTCACTTGATCATGGTAGTTCTCTGTGTAGTTATTTCTATAGCTGTACTCACCACTCTTTGTGGTGAGCTTCATGGACTGAGCTGGTGTTTCAGCCCTCCTCTCATTGTCTCTGAGGATTGTTACAAAAATGACTTTTATTTTTCTTAAAACCCATAGATGAGTGAGACCATTCTGCATCTCTCTTTCTTCCTCTGACTTATTTCACTCAGCATGATAGATTCCATGTACATCCATGTATAGGAAAATTTTATGCCTTCATCTCTCCTGACTGCTGCATAATATTCCATTGTGTATATGTACCACAGTTTCTTTAGCCATTTATCTGTTGAAGGGCATCTTGGTTGTTTCCATAGCCTGGCTATTGTGAATAGTGCTGCAATAAATATCTGTTGAAGGGCATCTTGGTTGTTTCCATAGCCTGGCTATTGTGAATAGTGCTGCAATAAATATAGGTGTGAGAAAGGTGTTTTTGTATTGTATTCTTGTGTTCTTAGGGTATATCCCTAGGAGTGGAATAGTTGGGTCGAATGGGAGCTCAATTTCTAGATTTTGGAGGAATCTCCACATTGCTTTCCATAGAGGCTATAGTAGATGGCATTCCCACAAGCAGTGGATAAGAGTTCCTTTCTCTCCACATCCCCGCCAGCACTGATTGTTCTCATTCTTTGTGATGTGCGCCAATCTCTGTGGTGTGAGGTGCTATCTCATCATTGTTTTGATTTGCATATCCCTGATGATTAGTGACGAGGAGCATTTTTTCATGTGCCTTTTGCCCATTTGTATTTGTTTTTTATCAAAGTGTCTGTTCATTTCTTCTCCCCATTATTTTTTGTGGGATTAGATGGGTTTTTTCTTGTAAAGTTCTGTCAGTGCCCTGTATATTTTGGATATTAGCCCCTTATCTGAAGGGTGTTGGGTGAATAGTTTCTCCCACTCAGTGGGAGACTCTTATATCCTGGGCACTATTTCTTTTGAGGTGCAGAAGCTCCTCGGTTTAATGTATTCTCTTCTGTTGATCTGTGCTTCCACTTGTTTGGAAAGTGCAATTTCCTCCTTGAAGATGCCTTTAGTCTCAATGTCATGGAGTGTTTTACTGATGTGTTGTTCTATATACCTTATGGTATCTGGTCTGATATAAGGTCTTTAACCCATTTGGGTTTTACCTTCACACATGATGTTAAGTAGCTAGCCAGTTCTGCCAGCACCACTTGTTGAAGAGATTTTCCCTGCTCCACTTAGAATTTCTTGCTTCTTTGTCAAAAATTAGGTAATTGTATGTCTGGGGAACGTTCTCTGAGAACTCAAGCCTATTCCACTGATCTGAGGGTCTGTCTTTATCCTAATACCATGCTGTTTTGATAACTATTGCTTTGTAGTACAGTTTAAAGTTGGGGAAAGTAATGCCTCTCATTTTCCTTTTCTCGAGGAGTGCTTTAGCTATTCAAGGGTGTTTATTGTTCCAGATGAACTTCATAAGTGTTTGATCCACTTCTTTGAAGAACGTCATGGCTATTTTTAAGGAGATCGCATTAAGTCTGTATAATGTTTTGGGGAGTATTGCCATTTTAATGATGTTAATCCTGCCAATCCATGAGCAGGGTATGTGTTTCCATTTCCGTGTGTTCTCTCTTAGTTCTTGGAGCAGGGCTTAATTGTTTTCTTTGTATAGGTCCTTCACGTCTTTGGTCAAGTTGACTCCAAGGTATTTGAGTTTGTATGGCACTATTGTGAATGGGATTGCCCTCCTGACTTCCATCTCTTCCCTATCATTATTGGCCTATAAAAAGGCCATTGATTTCTGTAGGTTGATTTTGTAGCCTGCCACCTTGCTATATGAATCTATTGTTTCTAGAAGATTTTTGGTAGAGTCTTTAGGGTTTTCTAAGTAGAGTATCATGTGGTCTGCAAACAATGAGAGCTTGACTTCTTCCTTTCCTATCTGGATTCCCTTGATATCTTTTTCTTGCTTGATTGCTATAGCAAGAACATCCAGTACTATGTTGAAGAGGAGTGGTGAGAGAGGACAGCCTTGTCTTGTGCCAGAATTTAAAGGAAAGGCTTTTAGTTTTTCTCCATTGAGGATAATATTTGCCATTGGCTTGTGGTAGATGGCTTCAATTAGATTGAGAAAGGTTCCTTTCATTCCCATCTTGCTGAGAGTTCTGATCAAGAATGGGTGTTGGACCTTATCAAATGCTTTCTCTGCATCTATTGATATGATCATGTGATTTTTATTTTTCTTGTTGTTGATGTTGTGTATGATGTTGATAGATTTATGGATGTTAAACCATCCCTGCATTCCTGGGATGAAACCTACTTGGTCGAGGTGTATGATCTATTTGATGATGCATTGGATCCTATTTGCCAGGATTTTGTTAAAGATCTTTGTATCAACATTCATCAGGGATATTGGTCTGTAATTTTCTTTTTTGGCAGCGTCTCTGGTTTTGGTATCAAGGTGATGTTGGGTTCATAAAAGCTGTTTGGAAGTGTTCCCGTTTTTTCAATTTTATGAAAGAGCTTGGCTAGTATTAGTAGTAGTTCCTCTTGAAAGATTTGAAAAAATTCATTAGGAAAACCATCTGGGCCTGGGCTTTTCTTTTGGGGAAGATGTTTGATTACAGTTTCAATTTCCTCAGTAGTGATGGGGTGTTTAGGTATGCTACATCCTCCTTACTTAAATGTGGAAGGTTATAAGTGTCCAAGAATTTTTCCATTTCTTCTAGGTTCTCATGTTTAGTAGCATAAAGTTTCTCAAAGTAGTCTCTGATTACCCTTTGGATCTCTGCAATTTCTGTCGTGATCTCCCTCTTTTCATTGCTAATATGGGTTATCAGATTTCTCTCTCTCTCTTTTTCTTTGTGAGTTTTGCCAATAGTCTATCAATCTTATTTATTTTTTCAAAGAACCAGCTTCTGCTTTCGTTGATCTTTCGGATTGCTTTTTGGTTTTCCACTTCATTGAGTTCTGCTTTCAGCTTTATTATTTCCTTCTGTCTCCCTATTTTTGGTTCCTTTTGTTGGTCATTTTCTAATTTTTTGAGCTACGTCATTAAGTTATTCAGGTATGCTCCTTCTTCCTTCCTGATGTGTGCTTGTAGTGCTATAAATTTTCCTCTCAGGACCACTTTTGCTGTGTCCCATAGATTCTTGTAGTTTGTGTCTTCATTATCATTTGTTTCCAGGAAAGTTTTGATTTCCTTTTTGATTTCATCTCAGACCTACTGGTGGTTAATTTCCAATTGTTAAAGTTTTTCTTCTGTGTGTCTTTGTAGTTTACATGTAATTACAGAGCCTTGTGGTCAGCAAAGGTAGCCTGCAAGATTTCTATCCTCTTGATTTTATGGAGGTATGTTTTATGTGTCAGCATGTAATCTATTCTGGAGAATGACCCATGTACATTAGAAAAGAATGTGTATCCAGGTTTTTTGGGATGGAGTGTCCTGTATAAATCTACTAGTCCTCTTTCTTCCATAACTCTTTTCAGGGCTAGTATGTTTTTGTTGGGTTTCAGTCTGGTTGACCTATCAAGTGTTGATAGGGCCGTATTGAGGTCTCCCACAATGATTGTGTTATTATTGAGTTCTTCTTTTAGATTTGTCTGTAATTGTATTAGATAATTTGCTGGTCTCTCATTGGGTGCATATATGTTTAGTCTGATTTCTTCCTGTTGCACATATCCCTTAATTAGTACATAGTGTCCATCTTTGTCCCTTACCACTTTTCTGAGTATAAAGTTGGTGTCATCTGATATTAATATGGCCACCCCAGCTTTTTTGAGGGTTTTGTTTGCTTGGATGATTTTCCTCCAGCCTTTGATTTTGAATCTATGTTTTTTCTGACTATTCAGATGTGTTTCTTGTAGGCAGCAGAAGGTTGGATTCATCTTTTTGACCCATTTTACCACTCTGTGTCTTTTAATTGGTGAATTTAGTCCATTGTCATTGAGGGAGATGATTGTCATAGGATTTAATGTCATCTTTGTAGATAAGTTTGCTGTGTTTGTCTCTCTTGTCTTAGAGTAGACCTGTCAGTTTTTCCTTTAAGGCTGGTTTATCATCTTTGAAGTTTCTGAGCTGTTGTTTATCCATGAAGCTGTATATTCTTCCTCCAAACCTGAACGTGAGTTGGGCTGGGTGCAGTATTCTCAGTGAGGCATTCATTTCATTCATTCTTGTTGCAATATACCACCACTGTCTTCTGGCCTTGAGAGTTTCTTGTGACATGTCTGCTGTAAGTCTTAGGGATCCTCCTTTGAATGTAATTTCCCTTTTTGATCTTGCTGCTTTCAGTATTCTATCTCTATCTATGGGATTTGTCATTGTAATGAGGATATGTCTTGGGGTAATTTTCTTTGGGTCTCTTTTATCTGGTACTCTTCAGGCATGCAGGATTTTATTGCATGTAGTCTTTAACTCTGGGAGTATCTCTTTGATGATGTCTTTGACAGTTGATTCTTCCTGGAGATCTCCTTCCTGGGTTTCTTGGACTCCAATGATTCTTATGTTGTTTCTGTTGAGTTTATCAAAGACTTCTATTTTCATCTGTTCGCATGCCTTGAGTACTTTTCCATTGCCTGTTTGTTTGTCTTAAGGTTCTTTTCCAATTTCTTCTGTTGTGTTGAGTTTTTCTGCATCACATCTTCCAGTACTCCGATTCTCTCCACAGCTGCTGATACCCTGTTGGCGAGGCTATCCATTGAGGTTTTCAGTTGAGCAACCATGTTTTTCAGATCTGTTATTTCAGTTTGGAGTTTTCTGATTTCTGTCTTTGTGTTCTCTTCAGATTGATGTATGCTTTTTTTGAGTTCTAGGAACATCTTCCATATTTCTATTCTAAACTCTTTATCTGAAATGTTTAATCAGGTGGTTGGAATTTATTAGGTCATCCGAGTTTTTGCCTTCATTCTCTGTGGATGGTGTTTGCCTGCAAAGTTTCCCCATTGTCATGCTTGTAGTGTGGTTTTTCCTGCATGTTGTGGTGGGGTTCGCGAAGCGTGCTCTTCTGCTGAATTCAGCCTGTTTTGATCCCCTTTGGTGTGGGGATGGGTCCCCTCCCTGAGGGTGGTTCTAGAGAGACTGTTGGGTGAGCTCGCTGAGGTTTGGCTCCTCCTGTGCTCTTTATGTGTCCTGATCCATTGCTTTGTCCTTTTGTTGTCAGCTAGTGCTGGTTCTCTTCTGGCCACGATGGTGGAGGGCGCTATTGAGTCTAGCTCTTTCTCCCCCCTCTGCTACCTGGAGGTCAGCCTTCCTTCAGTGGGTCTGGTCAATTTCCTTCTCTTTATTCCTGTAAGCCTCTGCAGTTCTGCTCCTGGCCACAATGGTTGCTGGCGCTGTTGAACCTAGCTCTCTGTTCCCTCCCCTATCTGGGAGTCAATGAAGCCCTGCCCCCTCCCGAGCTTCAGCAGAAGAAATTCCCTCAGCCAAACCCACCCGGTAGCTGCCCTCAGCCCTTGGGGAGTCTCAGGTCCACTCCGGGGCCCAGGGGGGTAGGCTGCTCTAGGTTACTCAAAGGTCCAGGTGGCAAGCCCAAGCTCACCCAGTCTATTGGTCCCAGCAGTCTATTGGTCCCAGCCTGTCCCAGTGGTGCAGAGTAGGTCTGGCGCAGGTGACTCTGACCGGCTATGTTCCAGGGAACTGCACTCCCCTGTCTAAGCTCCGGTCGAGTGGGGTGATCTCTGGGGACAGGAAAGTGAGGCTGCGGGTAAGGAGGTCTCTGCACACTCATGTGGAGCGGCCCCAGGGGAATGCACTCACCCTGGGCACCGGCACATGGGGTGGCGGATTCGTGGGTCCCTGTGTGCCCAGGTGGAGCGGCCTCAGGGCACTGCACTCACTCTGGGGACAGGCACACAGGCTGGCGGGCGCAGAGGTCTCCGTGTGCCCACGTGGACAATTTTTTGTGTTTCTACTGACTGTTAGTACTGTGAACCTTGGAGATGCTGTTCTGCATATATAAAGTCACAAGATCCTTTGGCTGTATAACTAAGATTAAACACCTTGGCTTCAAGTTTACCAGGTTCAGCACAGGGGTATGGGCTTCTATTAAAAATTGGTTGTTGCATTCAGCTGGTTAAATGTTAGTGGAAGTGACTGTGGATGAGTGGAGCTCTGGACCCTCCAATAGGGCAGGGACTGGGCATGCCCTATTCAGAGAAGTATACAGTAATCTAGACTCAGATTCTGGGCCTACCTACTAGGTTTGGTGCTGCAGCAGCTTCTCTCTCTAAGGTAAGAGGAAAGATGTGGAAGGAATGTCACCAGATACTATTCAAACAATCAAACACAGAAGAGAAGCTCTTTTAGCAACTTCTCCTATCTGAATCTTAATTCCCTTGCACACAGAAGTATGATAATACCAGTGATTCAAACCACTTCGAAAGAATATTAAAATAATGTCTGAAAAATAATGGAAAAAATGTTTGAAAAGTTTGAAAGTTTAAGGTAACCTTAAAAGTAGGAATGACTGATACATAACCACCATTTTTTAAATGATTAAGCACAGTGGTTACAAAACTGTTCATGATTGAGTTTGAGTCATACAATGTAAACCATCCTTCACCAGTGCATGTTCCTGCCACTAATGTCCCCAGTTTCTCTCCCACCTATCCACCCTCAGCCTGTCTCTGGAATATGCATTTTACTCTCTCTCTCTCTTTTTCTTTTGACACTGTAGTTTGAACTATTGAATAACCACTATTTTAAGTGCCTTATGAAAATGAGTGAATAAGAATTCTTTACCAGCTAGAGTTTATAAAAAATTTAATGAGATAAGACACAGAGCACACAATAAGGTATTCTTTGGCAGTGCACACTTGAATGTACAGCACAATGAGAAGCTATAGACCTTTAAGTAATACAAGCAGAGTGAAGAGTAATATGAGAAAAAACAGACCATTGACAGATGATTGGATAAAGACACTGGTAAATATACTAATGGAATACTACACTGCTATTAAACAGATTGAATTGTGCCTCTGGAGTTAAAACGGGTGGAACATAAAGTAATTGTGCATATGAGATAAGTTAAAGATAATTGCTAGATATTTTGACTCATGTGTGCAATATAAATAACTGAAGCAAATGAACAGTCAAAAGCAACAAAACTTCGAGACTGGTTAAAAATGTTGCCAGAGGAGAGAGGGATGAGTAGAAGTATCAGAGAAAGATGGCACTGGAATTCTGGTGTGGGAGTGATCAAAATTAGACACACACAGCAATGTGAAACTTTCTCTTGAAAGTGTAAATCAATGAGAAATCAATTTTTGATTTATGAAATACATTGAATTAAAAGACAAATATATAGAGACCGGAGCGGTGGTGCAAGCCATAAGGCGTCTGCTTTGCATGCGCTAACCTAGGCTGGACTGCAGTTCAATCCCCTGGCATTCCATATGGTCCCCCAAGCCAGGAGCAATTTCTGAGTGCATAGCCAGGAGTAACCCCTAAGAGTCAATGGGTGTGGCTGAAAAACCAAAAAAAGAAAAGAAAAGACAAATATGTAGGAGCCATTATAATTCAGCAAACTGGTGCTCATTCTTTGCTGCAAGAGGCCTTGATTCAATCTCTGGTATCATGTGTTTTCCCAAATTTCACAAGGAGAACATCCTTAATCCTCCTTAGTCCAAGCACTAAACTGGTATAACCTTTGCAAACCACTGAGAGTGGCCCCCAAAATACAATAAACAGAATGTTGATATTCTAAGCCCTATGTACCTTACTTATGACTGATTTTAGGAATGGGCCCTTGCAGATGTAACTAGTTAAGATGAGGTCCCACTGGATTACAGTGAACACTTAATCCAAAATAACTAGGGACCCTAGGACAGAGGGAAACAAAGAAGAAGGCACACTCCAAAGAGAAGGGTTCAGCGACAGAAATAAGATTGGAAAGCCACAGCTACAAGCCAAGAAAGGCTGAAAAGGGGGGCCAGGGAAATAGCACAACAGATAGGATACTTGCCTTGCATATAGTGACTCAAGTTTGATCCCCAGCATCCCATCTCCTGAACATTGACAAAATTGATCCCCAAAAACAGAGCTGTAAGTAACTTCTGTGCACCAATGGGTATTATCCATAAACAACAACAACAAACACCTGAAAGGAAAGAAAAGCTAGCTCAAGTTGGAAAGTGTAAAGGATGGATTATCTCAGCTGATTTCAGAGGATTCGGGCTCTTCAGACACCTTGATTTTGAACTTCTAACCCTTAGAACTGTGATATTATTTATTTTTGTTATTTTAAGTTACTCTGCATTTAAACAAACTAATAATGAAGCTAAGTAGGATCTTGTAAGTTATGGTGTATTACTATCCAAAGAGTAGCACAAGGGAGATTTTCAATTGATGTTAGATTTCAGAGTAAGAAGAGACAGACATCCTAGTCAAGTTAATCATTTCTCCATAGTCCATAATTTACTGCAATAATAACTGTGTTCCCTCTGGATATGATCCATAATTTCTATTTTATTATATAATAATCAATTTTATTATTACTTTGCTACCTACTATATTTGGCTTGGCTGCACAAACTCTTTTTAAATTACATCTTCTTGCCTATTATCTATTTATATACCCATGAAGAATCATGCTGACCCTGTTCTCATTTTTCTTTAAAATACAATGTTTGGTTTTCACAATACTGGTATTAACATCTTATCAGTACCGAAATTTCCTGGTAAACTTTAACATTTCATTTTGAAAAGAGAAATATGAAATAAATTAGTAAAAAAAATAACAAAAACATAAACAAACTCCTAAAGGACCATAAGCCCTGGTGATACCTAATAGATTTTGCTTCAAGGAAATCCTGTTTCTGAAGAAGCTGTTATGGCCTGTTGGCCTCTACCTTGAGAAAGATTTGAGAGCCATATTTACATGCTGAGCTGTCATAGGTCCAAAGTAGCCATTAGTGATGATTAAGTAAATAGAGCAACTTTAGATGTCCCTAAATACATATTTGCAGGATGAGAGGCTATTGAGTGAGGTGTCTCTCTTTTAAATAAGACCAGCTTTTAAAAGCGAAATTCTGGTTAGGTTACAAGTACATATCTTGGTGGTAGCTGATCATGGCTTAATGTTTGTTAGGTTTCCTGAAAGTGCCCTGTGGAGTGTATAATATTTAGTCAGTCCAAAGCTTAGGATGTGAGTCATTATTCTAAATTTTAAGGCAGAAGCTTCTGCTTGGTATAATATATGATAGACTAATTGATGTCAGGATCTTATCATTGCTTCAGAAAGTCTGAATATTATCATTTCTTTATATTCAGGGAGCTGTGGGTCTAATTCAAGCATCAACCTTGCATTACCAGAGTTATAATACAGGGGTCAAGACATCCCATTCATCCCACAGACCTCAGTTTACATCTCCAACAACACATATAGTCTATATAGCAAAATAGAAATTATTGCTTCCTCACATGTGGCATTGTCGGTGTTACTTCTAGCACAAAGCCAGGAATAGCCTCTGAATGACTTCAGGTAAATTAAAAGTTGAGAATCTGGAACTAGACTGCCTGAAATTCAACTCATTACCACAGCTCACTTGCTATGAAAACTTGACCACTTTATATACTTCCCTTCCTCTTAAAGCAGAGATGATATTTATCATTTTTATATTATGGTTGTGGTTGTACCTGATTTTTCTTTGTTTGGAACTACACCTGATAGTTCTTGAAGATTATTTTTAGCTGTGTGCTCAGGGATCACTCCTGAAGGGCTCAGGGTACCATATGGTATGCCAGGAATTGAATTCATGACAACTGCAGTATACTATAATTTCAGCCCCAGGAAGTATAATTTGATACAATAGAGGTATTTAGAGAGGGCATGGCATAAAACATAATTATTACCAATTTTTGATGAATTATTATTAATTCCAACCGGATATTGTATGCACTCAGAAACTCTATTAAGTCAAGATGTGTCAGAGTGAATTTATTGTTAAAAATAATTATAAGTTTTCCTCTATACCCATTTTTAAAATTTAAGTGCTAGAGACTGAACCCAATATATACAGACCATTTAGCCAAATCCCTGAATTACCAAAACCAAGTTTGAACAAAAGAGAGAAAAATTGAAGTGGCCTTCATAATAAAGATATTGGAAATCATCACATTTGTAGTTTTTGAGATACTCTTATTCACACTGTGTTAACCCAATATTTAAAGTCATAAGATAAAAAGCCCACTCAGATACAAGTTACTTAACAGTGAAAATAATTTTTAACAATCTAGCTGTGGATCTCTCAATTTTTTCATTAAAATATCTAAGGAAGTGAAGGAAAATACAAAAATGAAAGCAAATATTTATTGGCATAATAATATCAAACAGTAAGGAACAGTAAGGCAGATGGAGTTGAACAGAAAGAAAAGCCTGCCCTGAAGAACAAGGAACTTGAAATCCAAAGGGCTAAAATGACAGTTCCAGTAGATGGTAAATATTATACTGCAGACAATGGCATTATAATTAAGTACCAGAGCACTTTCCTGTAAATTCCCTCAAGCTAAACCAAGAGACTATCAATTGTCTGAGTTTCCATTGCAGCCTCTGCTCTCTTTATGATATTGATATTATTGATACCATTATCATATTGACATTATCATTCTAGAGGGCTCAGATTAAACAGAAATTATAAGAACCATGTCTATGTTTGCATCTTCCATCTGGCAACATGTCTGGTCCACAGGAGCTATCTAATGAACTTAAGTTGAACTGATTGTGCAAAATTTATCCAATACTTAGATGCAACTCATCTGTTCTCTTAGCTATCCTTTCCTAAACTACTAGTTTTGTAGACTGTCAAAAGAAAATAATTTATTTACTCATTTTAGTCAAGCAGTGATTTATTCACTCATTTCACTAATACCTCCTGAGTTTCCATCATATGCTGGACATTGTACCTACGTAACTTGTACCTGATATGACTCATTTCTTTAGAACTCAAGCTGATACCTGCCATGATTGTCTCCTGTATTATATCTCAGAAATGCTTGTTTTAACAAATTATCCAAGAATTTTTACTAAGAGAAATGTTAGTCTCATTGGTATACATTTTGATCAATATATTGTTTTCCATCTCAATATTCAGACTACAGTTGTTTGTCTCAAAACTTCTGATATTGCTCTCTTTTCTCTGATCCTTCAGGTAACCACATCTGGCTGGTTTTAGTCATAATTTATCTACATGTCATGCAACATACTTTTTAGAGTCAAAAGACTTACAAATAATTTAAATGAATAAATGTCTCAACTTTAACTACCTAATTCAATTTCAATTCCTCTTAGATTTGTAAGCATAAGACTATTTCCTTTAAAATAAAAAACACCGAATGAAAGAAGGAAAGATGTGTGACAGAGATTAGAACCTGGATAGTAATGTTTCCTTGGTAAACTATAAGAAATTAATTATATTAACTAAGTGAAGCCATCAATACAAAATTTGTAACTTTCCAACTTAGTACTCCAAAGGAATTGTCCTCCCATAAAAAATAATTAAAAACCTAACAATATGCCATATTATCTAAGGAAACACAAGCCACTGAAAATCAGGTGTTTTTTAAGTAAAGCATATTAGAATAAGGGGTCATACATTGAGACTAAAGGTATCTTTAAGGTGGAAACAGCACTCTCCAAAGAAATGGAAGCAGATATAAACAGATGGGACTTTATTAAGCTGAGAAGCTTCTGAACCTCGAAGGAAATAAGTCCTTATGATACAAAACCAACTCACAGAATGGGAGAAACTATTTACCCAATACCCATCAGACAAAGGGCTAATATCTAAAATATAAAGGATACAAGGTACTCACAGAACTTAACGAGAAAAAAACATCTAACCCCATCAAAAAATTCAGAGAAGAAATGAACAGACACTGCCTTAAAGAAGAAATACAAATGACCAAAAGGTACATGAAAAAATGCTCCACATCACTAATCATCAAAACAACAATGAGATACCATCTCACACCACAGAGACTGGCATACATCACAAAGACCAAGAACAATCAGTGTTGGCAGGGATGTAGGGAGAAAGGAGCTCTCTCATTCATTGCTGGTGGGAATGCAGTTTAGTCCAGCCTTTATGAAAAATAATATGTAGATTCCTCAAAGAACTGGAAATTGAGTCCCCATACAATCCAGTTATACCACTCCTAGGGATATATCCTATGAACTCAAAAACGCAATACAAAAATCTCTTTTTTACTCCTATATTCATTGCAGCACTATTTACCATAGCCAGACTCTGGAAACAACCAAGATGCCCTTCAACAGAGGAATGGCTAAAGAAACTGTGGTACATATACAAAATGGAATATTATGCAGTTATCAGGAGAGATGAAGTCATGAAATTTTCCTATACATGGATGTACATGAAAACCATTAAGCTGAGTGAAATAAGCCAGAGGGAAAGAGAGAGACACAGAATAATCTTACTGCCCTATGATTTTAAGAAAAATAAAAAACATTAATGTTAAAATCCCCAGAGATGAGGGCCGGAAGGATCGGCTCATGATATGAAGCTTACCAAAAGAGTGGTGAGTGCAGTGAGAAAAATAATTACACTAACAACCACCATGACATTGTTAATGAGGAGGAGAAGTAGAATGCCTGTCTCGAATACAGGCAGAGGGTGAGAGAAGAGAGAGATACAGGTAGTGGGAATATTGCACTGGTGAAGGGGGATGTTCTTTGCTTGATCGAAACCAAACTACAATCATGCTTGTAATCACCATGTTTAAAAAATAAATAAAAAAAAGAATAGGCCATAAAACTTTCTAAAATTAAAGAGTATTTATGTAGAGTTTTGTTCCTTTTTTAAATTTTTTTTTTGTTTTGGGGCCATACTCAAGATTTATGCTCAGGATTTACTACTGGCTTTACACACAGGAATCACTTTTGACTGGTCATGGGACCATATTGTATGTAGATGATAGAACTCTAGTCGGGCATGTGCAATCTTACCCATTGTTCTATTGCTCTGGCCCTTGTGTGGAGTTTTGTTTACAAATAATTACACTATATTATCTAAGCATGTAAAGTAGCTGAACAGTAGTGTCATACTTGTTTTATTGTTCCACGAATGTGCACACACACATACAAACACACACAAATGACTAAATTGAGAATCCAAGACTTGTATTTTATTGATCAGAGCTGAAATTTATTATTTTTTTCAGAAGGGGCCACTCCCGGTGGTGCCCAGGGGTTACTCCTGTCTCTGTGATTGGGAATCACATCTGGCAGGATCCAGGGACTATATGGGATGCTGGTGATCAAACCAGGTTGGATGTGTACAAGGCAAATAACTTATATGCTATTGCTCTAGCCCCTGAAGCTTATTTTTCAGTCAAGATGAATGTTAACTTGTGAAAGTATAAAATAATTTAATTGCAAATATTTTTCTTCACTATTCATGTGAAATTATGCTCTGAATTTCACAATACTACATGAAAGTAAATGGGCACTCCAGAATATAGATGTGATTTGCAGTCTTTATTACTAAACCAATAATTTCTGAAAATCAGTGAAGTATTTTTATAGAGCATAACTCATTGTTTACAGTATGGTTTATGTTATAACATAATAAATAACAGGTGAATAAAGTATTCCCAATAAATTTATATAATAATGTAACAAAACTGAACAGCAACCTTCTTCAGCTGTTGGACAACAATCCTTTGGGTCCCTGTTTCCCAGAGAGAAAAGTAAAACAACCTAGATCAGTCACGCCTGCTGCCAGTGGCACTTTCCAGGTTGCAGGGAAAGGAAAGAGAACATACAATCAGTTGCCTGTGTGTAAGTAAAGAGACAAAGGAAGAGGAAGTGTAGGGAATCTGACTGAGGTAGCCAGAATTTGTGAGACAAAATATAAAAGAAAAGAAGGGAACTTTACAGAGAGCAAGAGGGGGCATACTTGATGATGCTCAAGAGTTACTCCTGACTCCGCATTCAGAATCACTCCTGGCAAAGTATGGGAACTATATATAGAGTGCCAGAAATTGAATCCAAAACAGCCACATGTGTCACCTGGTGTGGCCCAAAAACCAAAAAAAAAAAAAAAAAAAAAAAGGCAAAACAGTCACACAATTTCTACAAAATGTCACAACAAATTTCTTCATATCAATGATGTCACTCAAAGTCTATAAATTTAACTCACCAATAAAGATATACAAAGTGGCAGGATGATCAAGACAAATGAACCCAAGTTTCTGTTGCCTATATGAGAAACACCTGAACTCTCAAGGTAATAACAGATCAAAGTCAAAAGCTGGACAATAATCTTTAATTTTAAAAGAGCTGGGCAACAATACATCAGAGAACACAAATATCAAATTTAAAATGGCCACAAGGATCAGGGGTGGCCATTTATTAATCAAGTGATAAAGGGGGCTGAAGAGATAGCATGGAGGTAAGGCACTTGCCTTGCATGCAGAAGGTCAGTGGTTCGAATCCCAGCATCCCATATGGTCCCTGAGCCTGCCAGAAGCGATTTCTGAGCGTAGAACCAGTAGTAACTCCTGAGCGCTGTTGGATGTGACACAAAAACACAAAAACAAAAAAATCAACTGATAAAGAAAACTTACACTCCTAAATGTAACTGCTCTTAGTGGTGGCCTATCAAAATATTTAATACAGCTTCTAATAGGGATGAAGGAAGACATTGACAGTAACACAACATAGAGAAGGAGAAATCAACAATTTTCTTTCACTGCTGAACAGATCATCTAGAAAAATTCAACAAGGAACAAGAGGCAGAGCCTCTCTCTTCTGGCTAAGTCACAGTAGCTTTCACTACAGGTCCTGAAACACATTGATGCATATACCCAAGTGGATGTGCAACAGATCTACTCAACAAATTATGGGCTGGTACAGTTATACATTTTGTTATCCAGTGAAGACAGACAGAAAAGGAAAAATGTAACCCTATCCTAATCATCACAGTCTTTCAGGGTATAAAAACTACAGCACATTAGGAACACTAGAAAATAAATGGTAAAAATATGCCAAAACTCACTATTATGTTCAGTGAGTGAAAACAATAACACAAAAGGCACAAACAACATCAACCAGCTCTATAAATTTTGAGAAAATTATTTTAGTAACACCAATTTGCCTTTAGTAGCACTATGTTTTAAAAAAACCAAAAAAAAAATGATGACACAGAGAGTCAGAAAATTACAAGAATGTATGAGAGCCGAAATGAGAAAATTAGAAGTAGAAATTACAGAAATTAAGAGCATTGTAAGTATTATACATATACTTAAAAAAAAAGACTTTAAAAGTTCTCAGCAGCACAATAACAACAGCTGAGGAAAAGATTGAGAAGCTCCAAGATAAGATAGAGGAAACCTCTCAATAATAACAAAATCTAGGGAAAATCAGAAAAGAAATAAAAAGCACCCAGAGAACTATGGGATTAGCTCAAAAGGAACAATTTAAGAATCACTCAAGTCCCCAGGAACCAAGAAGGCAACTTTGATAAAGAACCAATTGTTAAGAAAATAATAGTTAAGAATTTCCCAGAGACGTGGAACACAGGCAACCAAATACAAGATGTCAAGCAAAAATAGACTCTACTAGGAAAATTCCAAGACATATTGTACTTAGAATGATAAAAAGAAAAAGGAAAAAATAAGATAGAGATAAAATATTAAAAGCAGCAAGAAAAAATATTACATATGAAGGAAATCCCATAAGATCTACAACATATCTATCAAATGGGGCCCTACCAGCCAAAACAGAATAAAGGAATTAGAGTATAAAAACTCAACAACTGGACAAGTCACAAAGAATACTCTATCCAGCAAAATGAGTCAGAGGGAAAATGAATGATCACACTCTTTTGTGGGATTGAAAAAAAAAAAGGTAGTATAGTAATAATATCCAAAGACAATCTAAACAAGGGCCAGCAGGATCAATCCATGCTAGGAATCTTGGACTAAATATTGGGGGAGAGAAATTAGGGCAGAGAAGGGACCACTATGACAATGATAGTTGGAAATGATCGCTCTGGACAAGAACTGGGTGCTGAAAGGAGATAAAAGGATAGACATGATATCTCCAGGAACAATATTCCAAACTAAAGTGTCTAAAAGGGAAAAAGAAAGGATGAGAGAGAGAACTAGAGAGAGAGAGAGAGAGAGAGAGAGAGACAGGAGGGGAGAGAGGGAGAGAGTACTATAATAAGGACAGGCTCTCAAACCAATGCAATAAAATTAAATCCAAAGGCAATTCAACTCTGACAATAATAGTTGGAAATGATCACACTGGACAAGAATTGGGAATTGAAATAAACTAAAGCGATATGCATAATACTCTTCACTAACAGTATTGCAAATCACAGTGTCTAAAAATGGGGAGTGAGAGAGGAAAGAGAGAGTGAGTGTGAGAGAGAGAGAGAGAAGTGTCGGTTATAGGGGCAAACTGGGGTGGGAATGGGGGCAGAATAATAGAAGGGAAAAGGGAAACTGGGAAAATTGGTGGTAAGAAATGAACACTGGTGAAGGAATGGGTATTGAAACATAGTATGATCAAAACTCAACTATCACCAACTATTTAATTCTGTATCTTACATTAATTTAATAAAAATAATAATAAAGAAAAATATCTATCTTTAATTTGTTTTCTTCTAAAGTACTAGAATTTACAAGTTATATATTATATTTTATATGTTACATATTATTTTAACCAATTAATCTTCAATAAAGGAGCTATATATTATTACATCTTATATTACATGTATTTTATATTATTTTTAATCAACCAACCTTCAATAAAGGAGCAAAGTGTATCAAGTGGAATAAAGAAACCCTCTTCAACTAATATTTAGAGAAAATTGGTCCCTCACCTGTTAAAAAAAAGAATTGAGACTCCCTTTCTCACATATAAACTATGGTCAAATAAAACTGAATTAAAGATCTCCATATACAATGTGAATCCATCAATTATATTGAGGAAAGTATAAACAGAAACCTTATGACAAGCAAATGGAAGAAAAGATAAACAAATAGGATTACACAAAATAAATAAGTCCCTGCACTGCAAAAAAAATTATTACCAGAATAAAAATATACTCCACAGACTGTGAGAAAATATTTTCCTTCCCCCTCATCTGACAATTACATTTAAGTAGATGAAAAATGTCTATAGTTAGATCTTAGGGAATATATTTAATACTGCATGCTTTTCTTTAAAAAAAAAAACTGGACAAATATAGTTGCCATGTCTGCACCTGGCCAGTTCCACAGACTCACTCTGTTCTTGAAAGAGATGTAAACCAAACTGTGAAAAATTATAGGTACATCAGCTACACAGTTGAAAGCTGGCAATCTCAGGAGAGAAGATAGGCCAATTTTCCACCCAGCCAAAGCCACACTTGCTATATCAATGGCCCTGCTTTACCATTCCTCTATGGCTCTCTGCAGAAATAACCAATCTGGCCAAACCTCCAAGTATATTGGTATTTGTTCTGATATCACCAGGACTTTTTTTTAAATTGAATATTGGCACCCTACCACCCCCACCTTCTTATATTCACAGAAACCCTGATAGCTGAAAAGACATCCCTCAAAAGCCACAGTATCAGCAATAGTGCTTGAAATTCCTGGACAACTCTAATTTTATTCAATACTGTTATCCCCATAAGAATGGATTTGGATGCCAATGTATATCTGAAGCAAATGAAGTTCAAAAACAAATGAAGTAACAGAATGATCTACTAGCAACAAGAATTTACTAAATCTCCTGACAATGACTTAATGACCTCATTGTGAGATGCAATAATTTTCACAAATTTTCTTGTTGTACTCTTGTTTCTTCCTTCTTTTTAAAATTTTTTCTCCCACTTACCTGAAAAAAATGTATTTTGAGCAACTCTGTTAAAATGTGATGCATACTCTTCAAATAAAGTAAACTGAATTTTTTAAAATATTCTATTTATATATATAATTCCCATCTTGCATTAATAATCTCAACTTGGGCCCAGAGAGATAGCACAGCGGCGTTTGCCTTGCAAGCAGCCGATCCAGGACCAAAGGTGGTTGGTTCGAATCCCGGTGTCCCATATGGTCCCCCATGCCTGCCAGGAGCTATTTCTGAGCAGACAGCCAGGAGTAACCCCTGAGCACCGCCGGGTGTGACCCAAACAAACAAACAAACAAACAAAAATCTCAACTTAAGAAGCAGGACTTTAAATGACCCTAAAAACTAAAGGGAACAAACATTATTCAAATACTATCTTTCTAGGATATTTAAGAAAGCAAAATTGGATTGTATAAAGATTCACAAAATTAATTTTTACTTAAAAATCAGTGCTTTTTTTTCTGGGGCTGGAGAGATAGCATGGAGGTAAGGCATTTGTCTTGCATGCAGAAGGTCAGTGGTTTGAATCTCGGCATCCCACATGGTCCCCTGAGCCTTACAGGAGAGATTTCTGAGCATAGAGCTAGGAATAACCCCTGAGCGCTGCTAGGTGTAACCAAAAAAAAAAAAAAAAAATAGTGCTTTTTCAAAAATCCCTCTAGACTCAGCAGTAGTGTTTGGTTTCACCCTTTCAGTCCACATGATGGTCAACTGATCATATAAACATCAATACTATGCCAACTAATTACAAGATAAAATATTAAAGAAAGACTTAATAGTCTATCAAATTGCTGATGAGCTGCTTAGTTACTTGCAAAGCTATAGATAAATGGAGAGCAACTAGAAATTTAATGGTAATAGAAAAAACAGAATATTGGAAGAAGAGTGACATTAATTAACTCTAAAGAATAGGCTGAGAGTTCTTATACTAATAGAATTCCTTGGGAAAAAAACCATGAGGTTCTTGACTATCTATTGAAAAATTAGCCTTTTTGTATAAAACTCTTTTGTATAAGACTAGAAGTAAAAGCCACTGTTTATATGCCAGCACATATTTTGCCAAAAAAATCACAGTCTTGGGGCCAGGACGATGGGGCAGTGGTAGGGTGTTTTCCTTGCATGCAGCTGACCCAGGATAGATGGCGTTTTGATCCCCTGGTGTCTTATATGGTCCCCAAGCCAGGAACGATCCACTCTTTGTTTATTTAAAACATAAAAAATTTTATAACTATGTAATTATATACAAAATGCAAAACATAGTTTTGAGAATTTTAAAATTTCATTCTATAGATGTAATACAAAACTCCTAATTTGTTCCTAATTTTAAGCAGGTTTTTCACACATAGTTTTCAAGAATGAAGATGACCTTAATTGTAGACATGAAGGACTGAGACCAAGGAAGCACAGCCTTGTCTAAAGCCACATATTGAACACAGTATTACTAGGTCATTTATCACTCACATCACACTCACACAGAGTGTGTTCATCTCTGAAATAAGGAGTGTGCTTTGCATTTAATATAGCTTTTCAATCAAGGCAAGATTTGACGGCAGGAAAAGGATTAAAAGTCACAGAATTTGAAAGATCAAACAAATGGGTGTTCCCTTCACTTTAACTAAAGAACTAGTGTGTCAACCCAGTCAGCCAGTGAAAGTTAACTTCCATCCCCTGAGTGCTTTGGGGGCCAAGGACATGTTCCCATCCAGAGACACTATAGTCCAACCAACAGAGAAACTGGGATACATGCAGAGTGACAAGGCCAGGGATATCAAAAATATAAAGGAAGGTCAGCAAAGGGGGATGTGAAGCACCAGGAAGAAGTTTAACATTAACAGGGGCGTCAAAGGAGGATCAGGATAGGTGATAATCGCCAGCAATACACTTTAGGGTTAAGATTTGCCTGTTTTAGGGGTTAGAGCAATAGTACAGTGGCAGGGCAATAGCCTTGCACAAGGGGACTGAACCCAGGACAGACCAGATTCAATCCTCTGGCATCCCATATGGTCCCTGAGCCTACCAGGAATAATTTCTGAATGCAAAGCCACCTCTGGCCGGATGTGGCCTAACAAAACAAAACAAAAAATATAAGAAAAAGAAAGGATTTACCTGTTTTAAAGTGTCTTAAAGTGTCTTCTAGTGCAATTAAGAGGTTCACTTTAAATAGGGATTAATTGCATATTCTGTTTTGTGTTCTTTGTTGAAGGGAGCACACAGAGGAAACCATAATACACACTGGATGTCTCTCTCCTTTCAGTAAGTAACAATATAAGACTAACAGGATTTACAACATGGATCAACATGGATCAAATATTGTAAACAAAACCTTTACAGTAAGGTTTTGTTAAAGCAACCCAAATGCATATATTCATATGCTAAATATTACCCAGACCCTGAAAGTATTTAGGAGGAAACTGGAGACCATAATGGTGAGGGGTCCCATGATGGGGCTTTTAGTTGATTAGTGTCTGTATAAGAAGAGAAAACACTAATGAGTTCTCTTCCCTCCCTCTCATTTTCTCTCCCTCCCTTTTTTCTTTCACTCCTCTTCTTTCCCAATTACTCTTCCTCCTCATTTCAAGTTTCAAGCCCCCTCCCACCATGAGAGGACATAGAAACCAAGTACAACAGCATTCATCTTGAGCTTAGCAAGTCTCTAGAATAGGGTCCTCAAATTATTGCAGCCTGCTGAGGACATTTATCCACTTTGCTGGGTGTTTTTGCTGCCTCTGCCAGTCCTGCTTAGTAGCTGACTCATTCTGGGCCTGTAGTTTGCATGTGTAGGATATGCATCACCTGTCTGAGACTCCCTTCCTTTTCTCTGTATCTTGTCTCTTCCTCTCAGTCTTGGGGAGGGGTCCTCAAACTATGGCCAACAAAAGCTGACCCATAATTCTCACTGGTCAGTTTGTTGATTTAACTTTACTTGCTCTTCATTTAAAATATTGTATTTGTCCCCATTGCATTTTTTTTTACTTCAAAATAAGATATCGCAGTGTTCATAGGAATTTGTTCATTTGTTTTTGTTTTTTGTTTTTTGTTTTTTTTGATTTTTGGGCCACACCCGGTAATGCTCAGGGGTTACTCCTGGCTGTGTGCTCAGAAGTTGCTCCTGGCTTGGGGGACCATATGGGACACCGGGGGATCGAACCGCGGTCCCTCCAAGGCTAGCGCAGGCACCTTACCTTTAGCGCCACCGCCCGGCCCCGTTCATTTGTTATTAAACTATAGTTAGGCCCTTCAATTGTTTAAGGAACAGTGAACTGCCCTCCTGCTCATAAAGTTTAAAGACCCTTACTCTAGAACATGAGAAATAAATACCTACTGTAGAAGTTAAAACAGTAATGTCATTTTATCATGGCACTCTGACCTAACTAACATACATCCCCAAATCAGGTTTTAGTTCTTAATTTGGTGGTTTGGTGGTTTTCTGGCAGGGGTGTCACCGGGGTGTGGAATGGGCCATACCCAGAGGTGCTCAGGGATTATTGCTGGCTTTGCATTTGGGATCATTCCTGGTGGTACTGGGGAATCATATGGGGTGTTGGGGGGGATGGATTCTTGGCCAGCATTAAGAAAGGCAAGTTCCTTACCCACTGTACTGTCTATTTACCCTCATTTTTTCCCTATAAGATCAGCATCCAGAGCAAAGAAGCTGGTGATGTCCTGTCTTCTAAAGAAGACAGAATTTGGCCCATCTCTTCAGTTTAGAGGATAAAGCTCTCCTTGTATCACAGAAGAGATTAAGTACTTGGTTCTAGGAACCCACCCTTGGATTAATTTAATTGAAACTCAAAATTTGAACATCTTCATACATCTAGTTGGAGAGAGG
This sequence comes from Suncus etruscus, assembly GCF_024139225.1. Taxonomy (NCBI): domain Eukaryota; kingdom Metazoa; phylum Chordata; class Mammalia; order Eulipotyphla; family Soricidae; genus Suncus; species Suncus etruscus. Next base: position 92,702,568 of record NC_064850.1, on the reverse strand, counting down.
AGGGCATCCCAGGCTGAGACATGGTTTAGAGGTTGGCAGTGTCTAAGCTTCTAACACACCTAAGTTACTTGCTCCTTGGCATGTAAGTGAGTAAATGCCACTGTACAAGTCAGTCATTTTTATCTCTGGTAAGGTTTTCCTTGGTGCCTGACATGGCGTGTGTGTGCGTGCGCGTGCGTGTGTGTGTGTGTGTGTGTGTGTGTGTGTGTGTGTGTGTGTGTTTGTGAAAGAGAGAGAAAGAAAGAGAGAGAAACAAACAGAGAGAGAAAGGGACAGAGAAAGAGAGAGTCCAGACCATATTAAGAGTACCATTAAGTTTCCTTAGCAGACCCTGTAGGCTGTTCTGCAAGGCCTCATTCTACTATGTGTAGCTGTGCTCAGCTACAGGGAATGGGGGTACTAACTGTTCCTGGCTATAAGACCTGTTCTATTCAGGGCAGTGATGGTCCTACCCTACTCTTCTTTTTACCTCTGGTCTCTGGAATCACTTGAGGCTCAGGGACCAACTAGGCTGCACTGGACTCACTATCATGCTACATTAGGGCCTCCACTGTGAAAAAAACATAATGTCAATCTCCTCTGCACAGAAGATTCCTACCAGCACCATTGGTTTAGCAGGTCCTACAAAACTTTGTCATCCTCAGTAGGTCATGACTTCATCATCTTCTCTAGGTCATGACTCCATCATCCTCAATGACTTGTTTTCCTAACTTGTCATCCTCAATGACTTGCTTGTCACCACTTCCAGGACAATCCAGACTGACCTTCTCCCTCTTACTCAGTTGACCCAAGACTTCTAGCCTAGGTCCACAATTCACAACTCTTTTCCATTCTCCCTGGCCTTACATTAATCAGATTATTGAAGTGTTTTATAAATGGTTTCTCTGAAGCAAGCCCTTAACGGGTCTAGTTTTTTCTTTTAGTCAATATTATCTATGCATTATTTCCTATGTTCTTTGGTGATACCTGTAGCAGGACAGCCCCTGAAGAGGTTGACTGATGGAGGGATGGAGAATGAGGCCCTTTTCTTCCAGCTCGAAGCACGTGTTTGCCACCCTGTCTAGCCCACGGTTCTGAGGTGAAACGGCGGGTAAACAGCTCGCAGACAGTCAGGCTCGTGGAAATATTTGCTTTATTCGGATGGACAAAACTGAAGTCCAAAGACTCAGCTTCAGTTCCAGCCAGCAAAAAAGCCCCCGCCTTCCACAGACCCTTGCTCTTATAGTCCAGAGTCAGGTCCCACCCAATGGTGGGATCAGATACCAACCAATGGTGGAAGCAGAATCAGGTCCTACCCTAGGGTGGGGGCAGAATGCCAGGTCACACCCTAGGGTAGGGCACAGATTAGGGTGAGCAACATAGTAATCCCCCAAAATATTTACATACACAACAATACCCTTCTACTGATGGTAACAGTTAAAATGTTCCTGCCTTTTTGCCTCCTCTTATTCACAAAAATATCCAAAATAAAACCAATGTTATCTCAATAAAAATTAAAAACACTTTAATATGATTTTTCTACTCTGAGTCTTGTATTATAGTTACTTAGATATCCATTTATCTTCTTGTTCCTAAATTCAAGGCCAGGGATTAGACCTCTCTAAAAATATCTGCCTTTCCTCAGGTCTCAAACAGTAGATAATACATAGTAGATACACAGTATTATTTATTTAGTGTCATTTAGTTGTGTTTAAAGAATGAATATGATTCAATAGCATGGGGAGTAGTGAGTATTATACTAATTTAATGATATAGCGATAATACCAAAATGTGTCATTACATAAGCTAATTCCAAGACCATTCCAAGTTTTACAAGTGAATTTTCTGACTTGATACACACAAAGCAAATGGAGCTGAGGGGTCCTGAAAATGAACTCAAAGTTGCAGTCACAGCTGCTCCTCTGGCTGAAAGGTCTGTTAGCAGATTTACCTAAGTCTGTGCCTGTGAGTCAGCAGTCATCATATGGTAATACTAAGGCCATCATAAAGTGAGCCAGATGGTCACTCAATATGAATGTATAAAACATTATCTGAAATGTCCCCAAACAGATTATCTTCAATTTAGCTTATCTCTAAAGGGTCATTCCAACTCTCCATAGTTTACAATAGCTTTTATTGGAACTTTGTCACAACTCAGTCTTCTCTGCCTTCCACAGATGTGAATCCCTAAAGCACTGATTAATAAATACACTGTGTTCTAACCATATCAGATTTGGGGGAACTCAACTTGTAACATTGCTCAAGGAACAAAACATAGGGTTATGGCTTAATTACAAGGGCTAATTAGAAATATCAAATATACACACAGTTAAATAACAATAGTATAATACAGAGTGTAGTGATTATAAGACTCTTGAAGATGAATATAGAATCTCATTAGAGTATTTACTGTCCCTGAAAATTCATAATTTCAATAGCTGCTTGTTGGATGGAGTGACAAATGGTTAATGACAAAAGAGCAATATGAAAAGAAGACTGACAGTTCAGAAGAGTATAGGTCATTGAGAGGTTAGGTTCCTGAAAAAGGATTCACCGAGGAAGTGCCATGTAAGTAAGAAATTCATGGCAGTAGGGAGGTTAATACTAAACCAATATGTAGGAGAAAGACTACAAATAATCAAGACCATACTGAGAAGGAAATCTGAGCAGCAGTTTCAATTGCCAGCTTATAAGGTACACAGGATGCCCTATTACAAAACACAAAAAAAGGATGATTATCTGAGTGTACATGTCCATAATTCTCTCTGGGATAGTGCTATATGCAACAGGAAATGAAACTGAGATACCCCAAAGACACAAGCTCAGAAAATATCACAGAACATCTTAACTTCCTTCTGATTAAATGTGGGCTGGAGCAGAGGAAGATGTAGAGTAAAACAAACAAACAAACAAACAGCCCAGCTGAATTGTCAAGGATGTTACTAGGAATGACCTCTCTCATTCATCCCTGATCATCCTTCATGCAACCATTAGCTTCTTCCCTATATATATGTTAAACATTTGAAGAATATTGGTTTAAAGGGCTTAAATAGATTGTTCTTTTCTGACATACATATGTCCCAATCCAGCCTTAGATCCAAAGAGCAGTTGGTCCCAGAGAGATAGTACAGCATGTAGGGTGCTTGCCCTACACTCAGATGACACCCGGATTTGATTCCTGGCACCCTATATGGTCCCTCATGTACTGCCAGGAATAATTCCTGAGTAAGAGCCAGGATTAACCCCTAAGCATTGCCAGGTATGGCTAAAAAAAAATTTAAAGAGCTCTAAGAAGGAAAAAAGAGAGGAAGATATTTAAAGTGTTATTGATGTATTCTCCATTATACTCATTGAAATATAGTATACATTTACCTAATGAAATGTTATTTGTATTCTTTTTTTTCTCCCATTTGAAACTTTATTTAAACACTGATTTACAAAGTAGTTCATAATAGTTACTTCAGGTATTCAGTATTCTAACACCAATCTCACCACCAGTGTAACCTTACCTCCACCAATGTCTCAAGTTACCCCCGAACCCCCAGTCTGCCCTTCAGCAGGCACAAAATAATTTACTATATTTCTTGTTCCAACATATCTCTCATAATAGTGTTACTGAAGTAATTATTGTCTGAAGATTTGCTGAACTGTTAAGTGCTAGTCAAGTCTTCTGGGTTATTATTTTCACTAATGGAGTTAAATAGGCTTCTACACAACTTTCCATCTACTTTTATATGTTCCTACTGGGCTGTCAATACTGTGAACTTCGGAGATGTCACATAGCCATATATGTAGCCACAGGCTCCCACAGCTGTGTCAGCTGATTTAGCACAATGAGATCTTGGGCTTACCAGGTTTGGCGCATTGACAGTGGTCTCTCTTGACAATTAGTCTTGGGACCCACCATTTAAATTTGAACAGAAGTGGGTGTGGAGAATTAGACCTACCAAAGGGCAGGAAGTAGGCCTGCCTCACCCTGGAGGCTCCTGGAGACTAGGATGACCAGTTTGTCACAGTAATGGCTTCTCTCTGAATTTGGTTATGTAATGAGGCCATTTAATTTGCTTTCTTTAAGTTCCATAAGTGGACGTGTGTGTGTGTGTGTGTGTGTGTGTGTGTGTGTGTGTGTGTGTGTGTGTGTGTGTGTGTGTGTGTCTGAGTCTTGTCCATACTTGAACAAGATGGAAGAAAAGTAAAAGTCAGATTCTCACTGTAAACCCAGTAATGCTGAAACTCTCCTGGGAAGTTAGTCATTAATACTAGAGTCTGCCCTGAGTAAGAAGAAATCTAAAACCTTTCTAACAAGTCTCTTTCCATGAATAACCTGTAAGAATAAATAGAAAGCATGGAAGCAGGGTTGTGTGAATGTGAGGGTTAGAATACTCTCTGAGCAAATGGCAGGTTCTGGAGAAGGAGCTTTTATGAAGCAAGGATTGACGGGGATTATGCTCTTATCCTGTTTCTGACAACTGATAGTGAAAGACTAGAAATATTCAGTCTTACCATTAGTGTCCAAACTGCACAAGCCTATCAAAATTTCAGGTTATAATAGCAGAAGGTTATTTCCACAGTTTTGTACTCATCTGTTGAAATATGAAAGAAAATTGTGTCAAGACCAGGAGAACGTACTAATCAGTTGCCATGGAAACAGTATTAATATTCATCTTAGTACTCTGGAGGAAAACATTATTGTAAAAAAAAATGATAGCAGTCTGCTGAGTTCAGAACCACCAATGGAGAGAAAATGGCAAGTTTATTTGACTATTTTTGAACTCACACAAAAGTCCAAGAACTCATAAGTGACCATTTTGTAAGGAAACCTAGAACACTCAAAGGATTGTGGAAGGAACTAAGTCAAAGAAGTACTGCTTCATGGCAGATATGATGACTCAGTTGTAGACCCCCCAACACCAGATGGTCATTCTTAGGAAACATGTGTGTGATGTGTTATTGAATTCAATGAGGTCACTAAGAGGACACATTCACATCTGGAAAACTACAAACGCCACCTCTACTTTTATCTTAAGCAGTTCCATAGGCTGTGGAGAGAGAAGTGACTGACTGACTCATTGTGTGAGGATTCAGCAACAACACTTGAGAAGAAATTCTTTCATTTCTACCATCCTACCATTCTGGTACTGATAGCATCTGGAATAAGCAGCCTGAAGTAGAAGTGAAAGTAGAACCTTCAGGACAGCAGAGTAAAATGGGTGTTGGTGTGATCAGAGGCTCTGATTACTAAGGTAAAGTCCCAGGACTTGAAAAATTTCTTAGAGGTTAGATGTGATAAATACCATTGTTACAGTCATACTCCATTGGTCTTCAATTCTTCTTGTGGCATCTGTTTGGGTAGAGGCAGAATTTGTTTGAGTAGAGGTTTTCTTCTTTTTGTATAGATGTGCTTTATTAGATTAGGTCTATTCACATGATTCATACATAAAAGACTAATTTTTCAGCTCACTTCTGTACACAAACCTCCACCCACCACTGTTCTTCAACCTGAGTCACCGTTTCCATTTTCTCACACTTTCAATTTCTCACATTCCACATTTCATTTTTTTCAAGGCTCTGTTGTTCTTATATGACCAGTAGTATGGAGAAGGTAAAGTATAAAGCAGTTGCACCAATGGTCTTAGCCAGTCCTCTGAGAATTTTGGTTGGTCCTTCCTTCCAACTGTACTTGAAGTATGGGCTTACCAGTTTGAGTATGTTGGCCATGGCCTTTCTTGAAAATCAGTTGTGGAGCCCAGGGCCATCTAAATGTGCCAGACTGTGACAACCACAATTGAGTAAAACTTTTTATAGGACCATGAAGAAAGACCTTGGGATTGGACAATTAGTATGCCCAGGGCCTGTAGTCAGTCTAATGACAATATGCTTCATGGGTAGAGACACCCATGAACAACAACAATGGAATCAAGAGGCCCAAACTTTAACAATCTAAAATTAAAATGAGCTTTAGCATTATATTTTAGTAGTACATCATTATAAATATGTATCTGCATATTATACACAAAGTTTATCCTTAATATCATTGTATATCTTGTCATAAAATTAATGTCTTTACTTAAATCACTCACATCCTTTCTTTTTATCCAATTATTATAACTATCAATTTTCATGCAAATGGTCAACTTATTCCAAAGTTTTAGAGTTGTTTTATATAGCTTGTTTCTTTTGTTTCTATATATAATATATATGCATAGGATAATTTGCTGCTTGTCTTTTAAGAAAACAAAATAATAACTAAAAAGTTCTATTGTTCTTAGTGTTAGGTGTATCCTTCAGATTTAAATAATAGCAATATAAATCTGTACTCTCATCTCTCCATTTTACCAAAAAGTAACAGATTATAAGTTATAGTTCAATGTTGTATATTTCTTAACAAAAACATTTTTTAAATTTTTTATTTATTTATTTATTTTATTTACTTTCTTTAATTTCAGATTTTTATTTATTTTTTGTATTTTTTATTTTTAAAATATATTTTATTTAAACACCTTTATTACATACATGATTGTGTTTGGGTTTCAGTCATGTAAAGAACACCAGTGCAACATTCCAATCACCAATGTCCCAAATCTCCCTCCTCCCCACTCTACCCCCGCCTGTACTCTAGACAGGCTTTCTAATTCCCTCATACATTCTCATTGTTAGGATAGTTCACAATGTAGTTATTTCTCTAACTAAGCTCATCACTCTTTGTGGCGAGCTTCATGAGGTGAGCTGTAACGTCCAGCCCTCCTCTCTTTTGTGTCTGAAAATTATTATTGCAAGAATGTCTTTCATTTTTCTTAAAACCCATAGATGAGTAAGACCATTCTGCATTTTTCTCTTTCTCTCTCTGATTTATTTCACTCAGCATAATAGGTTCCATGTACATCCATGTACCTCACACCACAGAGATTGGCACACATCACAAAGAATGAGAACAAGCAGTGTTGGCGGGGATGTGGAGAGAAAGGAACTCATCCACTGCTGGTGGGAATGCCATCTAGTTGAACCTTTATGGAAAGTGATATGGAGATTCCTCCTAAAACTGAAAATCGAGCTCCCATATGATCCAGCTATACCACTACTAGGAATATACCCTAGGAATGCAAAAACACAATACAAAAATCCCTTCCTTACACCTATATTCATTGCAGCACTATTTACCATAGCTGGACTTTGGAAACAACCAAGATGCCCTTCAACAGACGAATGGCTAAAGAAACTGTGGTACATATACACAATGAAATATTATGCAGCTGTCAGGAGAGATAAAGTCATAAAATTTTCCTATACATGGATGTACATGGAATCTATTATGCTGAGTGAAATAAATCAGAGAGAGAGAGAAAAACACAGAATGGTCTCCCTAGTCTATGGGTTTTAAGAAAAATGAAAGACATTCTTGCAATAATAATTTTCAGACACAAAAGAGAGGAGGGCTGGAAGTTACAGCTCACCTCATGAAGCTCACCACAAACAGGGATGAGTTTAGTTAGAGAAATAACTACATTGTGAACTATCCTAACAATGAGAATGTACGAGGGAAATAGAAAGCCTGTCTAGAGTACAGGCGAGGGTAGGGTGGGGAGGAGGGAGATTTGGGACATTGGTGAATGGAATGTTGCACTGGTGATGGGTGGTGTTCTTTACATGACTAAAACCCAAACACAATCATGTATGTAATCAAGGTATTTAAATAAAATATATATATAAAATAGTGACTGGTGTACTTTGATATCAAAAGCTTCCTTGCCATATAAATGGCTGGATATTTATTGTATAAATAAACCATAAATCATAACTCCCTTAAAATTACTATGTAAGTAATACTATAATAATAGTATATAACAAAGATTTCCAGGGTATCCCAACTGGACTATGTTTACTATAGTCTCTCTTTTCCATTGACTATGACAAAAAAACTAAATAGAATATAAAAAGCAAATATCTAAGTTCTCTACAATGTAAATATAGACAGTTAGATGGGGTGGGGGCAAGTTCAGACTTAAAATAATTAGTATTGTAGTGAACTGAGTTCCTTAATTTTTTGTTTGCTTTGTTTTATTTCTACATTATCTCCTGGCCTTGACAAGATGGTGGTCTGAGTTGTTGAACCATTGTGAAAGGAAAAAAATCTTTTCTTGCCATAGATGAGGTAAAAGGGTCAGAACATTTGTATAGATTTCCCCATTTTCTTTCTTCCCTCTTCTATCCACTGCAGGGATGCAATGCACAAAGGACATATAAAACTGGAGAAGCAGCTCCTAGGATGAAAAAGATAAGACAAAACATATTTTTTTCTCTTTTCTTTTGCCACTGTGGCCCTTAAGTGGCCCCATCTCATAGAACTGTGCATAGGAGTAGAGGGATATTTAAACTCTTAGAAAAACCTATGTTTCCCATAAGATGAACAAAAACAAAAGCCTTTTTTTTTCTTTTTATTTTTCAGGTATATAATTTTTTTTTGAACAAAGTGGATTACAAATCTTTCACACTAGTATTTTAGGAACATAGTGACATTGAATCAGGGGCATTCCCACCACCAATGTTGTCCTCTCTCCATCCCTGTTCCCAGCATGCATCCCATATCTCCCTCTTTTACTCCCCAGGCTGGTAGTATAATTGGTTCCCTCTGTGTCTAGCATGTTTGTAAACTGAGTATCCATTTTGTTGTTGTTGGCTTTGGATTTGGTGTTTAAGTTTGATCATTATTTTTATTTCTACTTAATGTTCATACGACTGTTTGGGCTTGGTACCCTCCATTATTTCCCCCTCCATTTGTGAGGTGGAACGAGATGGTTCAAGTTATGTGATTCTGTTTGAAGAAAAGAAAAAATAAAATGGGGGGGAATCAAACAAGCAAAAAAAGTGGGAGGAGTCCTTCTAGAGGCTATAAATATCGATTTAAGAGAAGGGGGAAAGGGAGAAAAACATAACAATACAAAAAAAATTTTTTTTTTTTTTTGGTTTTTGGGCCACACCCGGCGGTGCTCAGGGGTTACTCCTGGCTGTCTGCTCAGAAATAGCTCCTGGCAGGCACGGGGGACCATATGGGACACCGGGATTTGAACCAACCACCTTTGGTCCTGGATCGGCTGCTTGCAAGGCAAACGCCGCTGTGCTATCATCTCCGGGCCCGACAATACAAAAAAATTTTTAAAAAATCAAACAAAAAACTCAAACAGCACCACAGCAATATAAACAACAACCACACAATAACCATGGTCCTGAAATAAAAACAAGATGAAGTACAAAACAATGAAAACAACAATAACAAAACTAAAAAATTAATTTGTGCTTCTCTTTTTTTTTCTTGCATAGGCACAGTAAATATTGGGGAGATTAGAAAGGGAAATCCCTTGGCCTAAGAGATACACGGTTTCTCCACCTTTTAAGTATACTGTCATGAGAATAACTACAGGCTCCATACATATTCTTTTACTCTCCCCTAGTTCCTTTTGTGGTGTATGGAAAACTTTCTGCTCCATCATGGATGATAAAATCATGCTTCTGTAGCTAGAGATCTTGGTATTTGCACAGGTCAAAAGATGGAACCTAGGGGCCGGGTAGGTGGCGCTGGAGGTAAGGTGTCTGCCTTGCAAGCGCTAGCCAAGGAAGGACCGTGGTTCGATCCCCCGGCGTCCCATATGGTCCCCCCCAAGCCAGGGGCGATTTCTGAGCACATAGCCAGGAGTAACCCCTGAGCGTCAACCGAGTGTGGCCCAAAAACCAAAAAAAAAAAAAAAAAAAAAAAAAAAAAGATGGAACCTAGGATGGAGTCTCTCTTTACGGTTCTAAAAGTTGTGTTCCATTGTGTTGTTTTAATCGGTCTTTTGTTTTTTTTTGTTTGTTTGTTTGTTTGTTTGTTTTTTGGTTTTTGGGCCACACCCGTTTGACGCTCAGGGGTTACTCCTGGCTATGCACTCAGAAATCGCCCCTGGCTTGGGGGGACCATATGGGACGCCGGGGGATCGAACCGTGGTCCTTCCTTGGCTAGAGCTTGCAAGGCAGACACCTTACCTCCAGCGCCACCTACCCGGCCCCTTAATCGGTCTTTTGTAATTGGTGGTCTTGGTTTTTTGCCCTGATCCTATAACAAAGCCTAGGATAAAGTCTGTCATGTTTCCAGAAGATGTGCTCGGTTGCAGTTGTCTCAGTCAGATCTCTGGAATTAGAGATCTTGGTTGTTGTACAGATTATAGACCAAGACCTAGGCTAGAATCTTTTTTTTTTATTGGTCCCAGGATAAGTTCTGCCCAGTCATGGCTGTCACAGTCAGTCTTCTGTAGATAGTGAATTTGACTTTTGTACAAATCAAAGGATGACATGTCTTCTGATATCATCTTATCATTAGGTGAGATAAGACAACCTGCTCTTAGACCAAGTTGTTGCCATTTTCTCCTTATCAGATGTCATATCAAAACCAGCACATGTTGGTGTCAGAGCAGTATTAAGGATGTCCCAGAGGGAGACTGAAGAACAAAAGCCTTTTTGTAAAGGGTAATTCAGTAGCAATCTGAAAATGCTTCATTATGTCCCAGCCCAAGTCCTGAAATTCACTACCACCTTGAGCATGTGTGGAACTGATCAAAAGGACAATATTAACTTTGAGAAGTGAATTATCATGATATAAGCCACTGACCATATCGATACTATTCTGAATTCTGAGTGGTCCGTGCCTGGAAAAGATTCATACTGTCAAAGTTTTGAGTACTAAACCAATTCTGGTGCAACCACCATACAAAAAAAATAAATAAATAAAAATAAAATCTGTGGTCTGCATTGTAGTAGGTTGATTAATCAGGTTGATTACCTAGTAAAATTTAAAAAATTAAAAAGCATTTATACAGAATTTAAATAGGAATCAGAATCTTATAGGAATTGTACTTCATGAAATATATATAGGTCAGTCTCTTGACAAGTATGAAAGATAGGCATTATTATTAGAAAAAAACAATTTTTAGAAGCTGTAAACTATGGAACTAAAAATATAGCATCTGTTAGAAAGAATTCATTAGACTGACTCAAGTGCAGAATTACAAAGAAAGAGTAAATCTGTAAAGAAATAAATAATAATATTTACAATCTGAAAAACAAAGATAAAATGATCTTTAAGGACAAGCAACATAATATCAAACATTTGACAAAGTATCATTAGGATCTCAGAATAAAAGGAGTGAGACTGATGCAGAAACTATTTTGTAGAAACAGGGTGGAAACCTCAAAAATTAACTTAGATTTCAGTGTTATTAATTCAATAAATAACTGAGTTCCAGGAAGACAAACTCAGAGGAAACCAGCAACTCATAATCAAATTAAGAATGATGACATATGACTACATATGAGGAAAATGTTTTGAAACCACTCAGAGAAAAAATAATGCATATTATATATATATATATATATATATATATATATATATATATATATCTCACAGATTTCTCATTGGGAACCATGGAGGTCAGAAGTCAATGAAATGGATTTTTGAAATAGTTCTAAGAGTTGCCTCTCTAGACTTTATATACAATATAGTCTTTAAGACAAAATAAAAGATCAAAAAGAAATACTTATAAACTTCTTTCAGCAGACTGGTAACTACATCAAAAGTAAGATTAGAAATATATACATGAGGGGCCGGGCGGTGGCGCTGGAGGTAAGGTGCCTGCCTTGCCTGCGCTAGCCTAGGACGGACCGCGGTTCGATCCCCCGGCGTCCCATATGGTCCCCCAAGAAGCCAGGAGCAACTTCTGAGCGCATAGCCAGGAGTAACCCCTGAGCATCACAGAGTGTGGCCCAAAAACCAAAAAAAAAAAAAAAAAAAAGAAATATATACATGATATATAAATATATACATGGAGAAATAGCACAGTAGGTAGGACATTTGCCTTGCATGCCGCTGATCCAGGTTCAATCCCAGAATCCGATATAAACCTCTGTAGCTGCCAGGAATAATTTCTGAGTGCATAGCCTCAGAAATCAGGAGTAATACCTGAGTGCTGCTGCCCCCAAAACAGATAAAAAAAAAAAACCAAAAGAAACATAAACGGTATAACAAGTGACCAATGTCGGGAAGAAGGCTGTGGATATGGGACAAGAGACAATTGTGAAGGGACGTGGTCACTCCAGCAGAGGGCATAAAGACAGAATTTTGTATGCATTAACAAAATTGTACATCATTGTTACTAAAAAATAGTTTTAAGAAAATTATAGCTTCTAAAATAAAGAAAAATATAAGTATCAGAAATCCTAAAAATTCAGAATTTGGGGCTGGAGAGATAGCATGGAGATAGGGTGTTTGCCTTGCATGCAAAAGGATGGTGGTTCGAATCCCAGCATCCCATAAGGTCCTCCAAGCCTGCCAGGAGTGATTTCTGAGCATAGAGCCAGGAGTAGCCCCTCAGCCCTGTTGGGTATTACCAAAAAAAAAAGCAAAAAAATTCATAATTTTAATTTTTGAATGAAAATTAGTAATTTTTATTGTTCCAGAAGTCCCAGAAAATATGTACAATTACTGAAAGCCAAAAACTGTTATTTTTGAAAGCAAATAAAAGTATTCTAATTGTTTAGTGCCATTGATATTCAAATACATTACTGATAAGTATTCAAAATTACACAGTCATTTCAAAAGGACTATTATAAAAATTTAAAAACTTATATGGTAGTTTCTTTAAACATACACTCAACATAGAATACAGCAACCCCACTCCTAAATTTTTACTCCAAATGATTGAATTTCTATTTACACAAAAGCTTGTTTGCAGGTATTTAGAGCAGCTTTATTCATAATCCCCATAAACTAGAAACAATCTTTCTTGAGTTAGATACATTAGGTTAAGACTCTTGCCTTACATACAGATGACCCCAGTTTGAATCTCACCACAGCATGATTCCATGCACATTAACAGGAATAACCTCAACACAGAGCCATAGTCCCTGAGCACCTTTGGGTATGCACCCAAATCAACACACACACACACACACACACACACACACACACACACACACACACACACACACACGAGCCCTTTCCCAAATGTCCTTGAGTTGGTGAATGGATAAAAAAACTGTGATACTTTCATTCATTAGACAATGTAGTCATATGCCATACAATGATGCTTTAAGTCAGTGACGGACAGTAAATGGACAGTGATGAACCACACCAGAAGCAACCTCATGCATATTATGTATACCATATCTCTTGTTTCCCTGACCTTAAGTGACACATGACTATAGTCTGTAATTTATATGACATTCTGGAATAGGCAAAAATACACACATAAGAGTGTCAAGCATTAAGGGTCAAAGAAGCAGTTGACTACAAAAGATAACAGAAATATTTAGGAGCTTTTGTCTCCACAAATAATTGAGGGGCAGGAGTAATCTAACAACATGAGGCTGATCCAGATTCAATCCCTAGCATCCCAAATAGTCCCACAAAGACTGCCAGGAGTGATTGCTGAGCACAAAGCCAGGCAGCATAATCCCTGAGCATTCCAGGGTATGACCTAAAATTGGAAAAGCGAGGGAAGAGGAAGAAGGAAGGAAGGAAGGAAGGAAGGAAGGAAGGAAGGAAGGAAGGAAGGAAGGAAGGAAGGAAGGAAGGAAGGAAGGAAGGAAGGAAGAAGGAAGGAAGGAAGGAAGGAAGGAGGGAAAGAAGGAAGGAAGGAGGGAGGGATGAAGGAAGGAAGGAGGGAGGGATGAAGGAAGGAAGGAAGAAGGAAGGTAGAAAGGAGGGAGGGAAGGAGGGAAGGAAGGAGGAAGGGAAAGAAGGAAGGAAGGGAGGGATGAAGGAAGGAAGAAAGAAAGAAGGAAGGAAGGTAGAAGGAAGGAAGGAGGGAGGGAAGGAGGGAAGGAAGGAGGGAGGGAAGGAGGAAAAGAAGGAAGGAAGGAAGGAAGGAAAGAAGGAAGGAAGGAAGAGAGGGAGGAAGGAAGAGAGGGAGGAAGGAAGGGAGGGAGGAAGGAAGGAAGGAAAGAAGGAAGGAAGGGAGAAAGGGAGGAAGGAAGAGAGGGAGGAAGGAAGAGAGGGAGGAAGGAAGGAAGGAAGGAAGGAAGGAAAGAAGGAAGGAAGGAAGGAAGGAAGGAAGAAAGGGAGGGAGGAAGGAAGGGAGGGAGGAAAGAGGGAAGGAGGGAAGGAAAGAAGGAAGGAAGGGAGGGAGGGAGGGAGGGAAGGAAGGAAGGAAGGAAGAAGGGAGGAAGGGAGGAAGGAAGATTGGAGGGAGGGAGGGAGGGAGGGAGGGAGGGAGGAAGGGAGGGAAGGAAGGTAGGAGGGAGACAGGGAAGGAAGAAGGCAGAAAGGGAAGGAAGGAAGAAGGAAGGGAGGGAGAGAGGAAGGAAGGGAGGGAGGGAGGGAGGAAGGAAGGAGGGAAGGGAAAAGAAAATTGAAACTAGTTCTTACTTGATGGCATTGATCGCATGATTATGCATTTTTCAAACTAATAACTAAACACCAAAAAATATAAATAAAATCTTTAAAGAGTAACAGTCCAAGCACCATAAAGAAAGAAATTGGGTTTTGACAACTAACATGTCCAGAGCTTGTTGTCGATCTCATGACAGTATGCTTCAAGGGTAAGACACCCTGTATCTCTTAGGCCAAAGGAATTTCATTTCTAATATCCCCAATATTTACTGCATCTATGCAAATAAACAAAAACAAACAAACAACCACATTGGCACATCTGCCCTATTTTTTCTTTTTTTTTTTTCTTCTTTCTTTTTCGTTTTTCTTCTCTCTCATTATTTGGGGTGGGTCACACCCAGTGGTGCTCAGGGGTTACTCTTGACTCTGCACTCAGAAATTGCTCCTGGCAGGCTTGGGGGACCATACGGGATGCTGGGATTTGAACCACCACCTGTTCTGGATCTGTTGCGTGCAAGGCAAATGCCCTACCGCTCTACTATCTCTACAGCCCCTCTTTTTTCTTTTTTCTTTTTTTTTTTTAATACATAATTTTTTTTATTTAAACACCTTGATTACATACATGATTGTGTTTGGGTTTCAGTCATAAAAGGAACACCACCCATCACCAGTGCAACATTCCCATCACCCAAGTCCCAAATCTCCCTCCTCCCCACCCAACCCCCGCCTATACCCTAAACAGGCTCTACATTTCCCTCATACATTCTCAATATTAGGACAGTTCAAAATGTAGTTATTTCTCTAACTAAACTCATCACTCTTTGTGGTGAGCTTCCTGAGGTGAGCTGGAACTTCCAGCTCTTTTCTCTTTTGTGTCTGAAAATTATTATTACAAGGGTGTCTTTCATTTTTCTTAAAACCCATAGATGAGTGAGACCATTCTGCGTTTTTCTCTCTCTCTCTGACTTATTTCACTCAGCATAATAGATTCCATGTACATCCATGTATAGGAAAATTTCATGACTTCATCTCTCCTGACAGCTGCATAATATTCCATTGTGTATATGTACCACAGTTTCTTTAGCCATTCGTCTGTTGAAGGGCATCTTGGTTGTTTCCAGAGTCTTGCTATGGTAAATAGAGCTGCAATGAATATAGGTGTAAGGAAGGGGTTTTTGTATTGTATTTTTGTGTTCCTAGGGTATATTCCTAGGAGTGGTATAGCTGGATCGTATGGGAGCTCGATTTCGAGTTTTTGGAGGAATCTCCATATCGCTTTCCATAAAGGTTGAACTAGACAGCATTCCCACCAGCAGTGGATAAGAGTTCCTTTCTCTCCACATCCCCGCCAACACTGTTTATTCTCATTCTTTGTGATGTGTGCCATTCTCTGGGGTGTGAGGTGGTATCTCATCGTTGTTTTGATTTGCATCTCCCTGATGATTAGTGATGTGGAACATTTTTTCATGTGTCTTTTGGCCATGCGTATTTCTTCTTTGTCAAAGTGTCTGTTCATTTCTTCTCCCCATTTTTTGATGGGGTTAGATGTTTTTTTCTTGTAAAGTTCTGTCAGTGCCTTGTATATTTTGGAGATTAGCCCCTTATCTGATGGGTATTGGGTGAATAGTTTCTCCCACTCAGTGGGTGGCTCTTGTATCCTGGGCACTATTTCCTTTGAGGTGCAGAAGCTTCTCAGCTTAATATATTCCCATCTGTTAATCTCTGCTTTCACTTGCTTGGATAGTGCAGTTTCCTCCTTGAAGATGCCTGTAATGTCCTGTAGTGTTTTGCCTATGTGCTGTTCTATATATCTTATGGTTTTGGGGCTGATATCGAGGTCTTTAATCCATTTGGATTTTACCTTTGTAAATGATGTTAGCTGGGGGTCTAAGTTTAATTTTTTGCAAGTGGCTATCCAATTGTGCCAACACCACTTGTTGAAGAGGCTTTCCCTGCTCCATTTAGGATTTCCTGCTCCTTTATCAAAAATTAGACGGTTGTATGTCTGGGGAACATTTTCTGAGTATTCAAGCCTATTCCACTGAACTGAGGACCTATCCTTATTCCAATACCATGCTGTTTTGATAACTGTTGCTTTGTAGTACAGTTTAAAGTTGGGAAAAGTAATTCCTCCCATATTCTTTTTCCCAATGATTGCTTTAGCTATTCGAGGGTGTTTATTGTTCCAAATGAATTTCAAGAGTGTCTGATCCACTTCTTTGAAGAATGTCATGGGTATCTTTAGAGGGATGGCATTAAATCTGTATAATGCCTTGGGGAGTATTGACATTTTGATGATGTTAATCCTGCCAATCCATGAGCAGGGTATGTGTTTCCATTTCCGTGTGTCCTCTCTTATTTCTTGGAGCAGAGTTTTATAGTTTTCTTTGTATAGGTCCTTCACATATTTAGTCAAGTTGATTCCAAGATATTTGAGTTTGTGTGGTACTATTGTGAATGGGGTTGTTTTCTTAATGTCCATTTCATCCTTATTACTATTGGTATATAGAAAGGCCATTGATTTTTGTGTGTTAATTTTGTAGCCTGCCACCTTGCTATATGAGTCTATTGTTTCTAGAAGCTTTTTGATAGAGTCTTTAGGGTTTTCTAAGTAGAGTATCATGTCATCTGCAAACAGTGAGAGCTTGACTTCTTCCTTTCCTATCTGGATTCCCTTGATATCCTTTTCTTGCCTAATCGCTATAGCAAGTACTTCCAGTGCTATGTTGAATAGGACTGGTGAGAGAGGACAGCCTTGTCTTGTGCCAGAATTTAGAGGGAAGGCTTTCAGTTTTTCTCCATTGAGGATAATATTTGCCACTGGCTTGTGGTAGATGGCCTTCACTATATTGAGAAAGGTTCCCTCCATTCCCATCTTGCTGAGAGTTTTGATCAAGAATGGGTGTTGGACCTTATCAAATGCTTTCTCTGCATCTATTGATATGATCATGTGGTTTTTATTTTTCTTGTTATTGATGTTGTGTATTATGTTGATAGATTTACGGATGTTAAACCAGCCTTGCATTCCTGGGATGAAACCTACTTGATCGTAGTGGATGATCTTCTTAACGAGGCATTGAATCCTATTTGCCAGGATTTTGTTGAGGATCTTTGCATCTGCATTCATCAGTGATATTGGTCTGTAATTTTCTTTTTTGGTAGCGTCTCTGTCTGGTTTAGGTATCAAGGTGATGTTGGCTTCATAAAAGCTATTTGGAAGTGTTTCTGTTTGTTCAATTTCATGAAAGAGTCTTGCCAAGATTGGCAGTAGTTCCTCTTGGAAAGTTTGATAGAATTCATTAGTGAATCCATCTGGACCTGGGCTTTTGTTTTTCGGCAGACATTTGATTACTGTTTTAATTTCATCAATGGTGATGGGGGTGTTTAGATATGCTACATCCTCTTCCTTCAACCGTGGAAGATTATAAGAGTCCAAGAATTTATCCATTTCTTCCAGGTTCTCATTTTTAGTGGCGTAGAGTTTTTCAAAGTAGTTTCTGATTACCCTTTGAATCTCTGTCATATCAGTAGTGATCTCTCCTTTTTCATTCCTGATACGAGTTATCAAGTTTCTCTCTCTCTCTTTCTTTGTTAGGTTTGCCAGTGGTCTATCGATCTTGTTTATTTTTTCAAAGAACCAACTTCTGCTTTCGTTGATCTTTCGGATTGTTTTTTGAGTTTCCACTTCGTTGATTTCTGCTCTCAACTTTGTTATTTCCTTCTGTCTTCCTATTCTTGGGTCCTTTTGTTGAGCATTTTCTAGTTCTATTAGCTGTGTCATTAAGCTACTCAGGTAAGCTCCTTCTTCCTTCCTGATGTGTGCTTGCAAAGCTATAAATTTTCCTCTCAGTACTGCTTTTGCTGTGTCCCATAAGTTCTGAGAGTTTGTGTCTTTATTGTCATTTGTTTCCAGGAACCTTTTTATTTCCTCCTTGATTTCATCTCGGACCCACTGGTTATTGAGCATGAGGCTGTTTAACTTCCAGGTGTTAAAGTGTTTCTTCTGAGTCCCTTTGGAGTTCACAAATAATTTCAGAGCCTTTTGGTCAGCGAAGGTAGTCTGCAAAATTTCTATCCTCTTGATCTTATGGAGGTATGTTTTATGTGCCAGCATGTAGTCTATCCTGGAGAATGTCCCATGTACATTGGAGAAGAATGTGTATCCAGGTTTCTGGGGATGGAGTGTCCTATATATATCCACTAGGCCTCTTTCTTCCATTTCTCTCCTCAGGTCTAGTATATTCTTGTTGGGTTTCAGTCTGGTTGACCTGTCCAGTGTTGACAAAGCCGTGTTAAGGTCCCCCACAATTATTGTGTTGTTGTTGATATTATTTTTCAGATTTGTTAACAGTTGTATTAAATATTTTGCTGGCCCCTCATTCGGTGCATATATGTTTAGGAGAGTGAATTCTTCCTGCTCTACGTACCCCTTGATTAATATAAAATGTCCGTCTTTGTCCCTTACAACCTTCCTGAGTATAAAGTTTGCATTATCTGATATTAGTATGGCCACTCCAGCTTTTTTATGGGTGTTGTTTGCTTGGATAACTTTTCTCCAGCCTTTTATTTTGAGTCTATGTTTGTTCTGACTATTCAGGTGTGTTTCTTGTAGGCAGCAGAAGGTTGGATTGAGTTTTTTGATCCATTTAGCCACTCTGTGTCTCTTAACTGGTTTATTTAGTCCATTGACGTTGAGAGAAAGAATTGTCCTGGGATTTAACGCCATCTTTATTTCAAAATTTGGTGTGTCTTTTGGGTAGTCTTGTCTTAGATTAGGTCTTTCAGTTTTTCTCTTAAGACTGGTTTTGTGTCTGTGAAGTTTCTGAGCTGTTTTTTGTCTGTGAAACCATGTATTCTTCCATCAAACCGGAAAGTGAGTTTTGCTGGGTATAGTATTCTGGGTGAAGCATTCATTTCATTCAGTCTTGTCACAATATCCCACCACTGCTTTCTGGCATTGAGCGTTTCTGGTGACAGGTCTGCTGTAAATCTCAGGGAAGCTTGCTTGAACATGATTTCCCCTTTTGATCTTGCTGTTTTCAGAATTCTGTCTCTATCTGTGGGATTTGTCATTGTGACTAGGATGTGTCTTGGGGTGGTTTTTCTGGGGTCTCTTTTGGTTGGTACTCTTCGGGCATGCAGGATTTGATCACATATATTCTTTAGCTCTGGAAGTTTCTCTTTAATGATGTTCTTGACCATTGATTCTTCCTGGAAATTTTCTTCCTGGGTCTCTGGGACTCCAATGATTCTTAAGTTGTTTCTGTTGATCTTATCATAGACTTCTATTTTCGTCTGTTCCCATTCTTTGACTAATTTTTCCATTGTCTGCTCATTTGCTTTAAGTTTTTTGTCCAATCTCTCCTGCTGTATGGAATTGTTATGTATCTCATCTTCCACAGCACCAAGTCTATTCTCAGCTTCTGATACCCTGTCCCAGAGCTTATCCATTTTGTCATTCACTTCGTTTACTGACTTTTTCAGTCCTGTTAGTTGACATGTTATTTCAGTTTGGAGTTTTGTCATTTCTGCCTTCATATTTTCTTGGTTCTTATTAGTGTTCTGTTCAACTCGATCCATGGTTTCTTGGAGTCTGTTGAGCACCTTCCATATTGCTAGTCTAAAGTCCTTATCTGAGAGGTTGATTAGTTATTCAGTCATTATCTGGTCCTCAGAATTGTCATCTTCATTCTCTATGTCTGATGCTGGCCTGCGTTGTTTCCCCATTGTCACACTTGTATTGTGGGTTTTTCTACGTGTTGTGGTGGTATTCATTGTCTATATGATGTAGGCAGCACACTCCTCTGGCTCCTCCCTTTCTGGATGGGCTGACTTGCCTCTAAGGGAGGGGAGTCCTCCGTGGATGAAGCCTCACACTGGGTCAAATCTTAGGCCCGAGCATGCAACAGAGAAGACAGTCCAGAGAGAAATGTTTGCTTCTGTGATATAGCGCCGTTCTTAGTGTGATTTTTCCTTCTTGTTGCAATGGAGTTCTTTCCTTAGAAAGAGTGCACGGCCGCGTAGCGAAGCGGAGCGGCCGTGCTCCTCTGAGCCTCTTTTTGCCCCACTCGCAAGAGTTTCACGCAAGAGGACAGTAGACAGACATAGACAGGTCACACTCACAGTCTTTCACAGCTGAGCCCCACTGGGCTGGTGTACTTTCGCGGATTTTCCCCGCCTGGTGTCACACACAGGGAGCCAGCTTTTGCAAAGGTTAGCCGGTTTTTATGCTCTGAAGTCCCTCCCTGAAAATGGCGTCTGGGCGAGTGAGGTTTCTGGAGGCTCTTTTTGCCCCACTCGCAAGAGTTTCACGCAAGAGGACAGTAGACAGACATAGACAGGTCACACTCACAGTCTTTCACAGCTGAGCCCCACTGGGCCGGTGTACTTTCGCGGATTTTCCCCGCCTGGTGTCACACACAGGGAGCCAGCTTTTGCAAAGGTTAGCCGGTTTTTATGCTCTGAAGTCCCTCCCTGAAAATGGTGTCTGGGCGAGCGAGGTTTCTGGAGGCTCTTTTTGCCCCACTCGCAAGAGTTTCACGCAAGAGGACAGTAGACAGACATAGACAGGTCACACTCACAGTCTTTCACAGCTGAGCCCCACTGGGCCGGTGTACTTTCGCGGATTTTCCCCGCCTGGTGTCACACACAGGGAGCCAGCTTTTGCAAAGGTTAGCCGGTTTTTATGCTCTCCTCTTTTTTCTTTTTTAAATTTTATTTATAGCTTCTAGACAGGGACTTTCACCCACTTTTTTTTTTAAACAGAACCATAGAACATGAATCATCTTGTTCTGTCTCATATTTCTAGGTCTTCCTACAAACTGAGAAAAAAAAATAGTGGATGAGACCTAGGGACCAAGTGGTCTCAGGAGCATTGAGTGGAAATAAAAAATAGTTGAACCTAAATACTCAACCCAAAGTCAACAACAATAGAATCAAGAGACCCAAACTACAACAAGCTATAAACAAAAGGGACCTGTTGCACTAGCAGTCTAGGGAGCAAAGGGTGGAGGTATGGGATGCATGCTGGGAACTCTGATGGAGGTAGGTCAAAATTGGTGGTGGGAATGGCTCTAATTCACTGTCACTATGTACCTTAGATATAACTGTAAAAGATTTGTAATTCACATTGTTCTCAAATAAAATTATAAAATAAAAAGATTAATAGTCTCTTAATTTTAATTTCACATGCCCCTCCCCTAAATCAACATAGATATGTCTAAAAGTTGAATAGAAATTGAACAACTGTAAAACTAAGATATCTAAAAGTTCACCAAGGGAGTTTGCTTTGTGAAATAATTTGTGTGACTTCTTTTGCAAAGTAAATTTATATCATGTATGGCCTTTTAATATCTAAGTAAACCAGTTTTGAACTTCATTATCTGATTAAAGTGAGGTAATGGTGCAACAATTGATGATTTTTCACTTATACATGTAGTTCCGAGCAGACAAGGCTGAACCACAACTCAAAGAAAGAGTTGATCAAGAAGGAAGAGCAGATCAAGTTTTCCAGAACCTGCAGGTGAAGAGAACCATGGTTCTCTGACTCAGTGAAGGGACTCTGGGAACCAGGGCTTGGTGACCTGGTGTTCTGCCATCTGATCTCAGTTTCATTTGTTCACTGCTAATGATCACACAGGTATGAGCCCATTTAGCCCAAAGCTAAAATTCACAAATTTAGCTAGGTCCTGGCCACAACCCTCCTCTCCTTTGCCAGCCTCAGAAAGCCAAAGTCAAGTGCAAACAACACAGACTGAGAAGGCGGAAGCTGCCTTTGTTTCACCCTGTGCTTTGTGATCTATGTCAGAGATGACACATGTTCAACAAACCAGGTAAACGTTCTGAGGCTTGTTCCTGCCTCCCTCCAGTCACAGTTAGCTCAGGTGCTCCTCTTGCCCGGTTGCACATCCTGGTCACATTTCCTCAGGCCTTGCTTTCCTAAGCTGTGTTTCAGGGTCAGTAGACTTTCGAAAAGTCAGAAAGTCACAGCTCTGCCACTGCCCCTCCTAGAAAGGTGTTCTTTCATTTGCTGAAAAAACTTCCTGAAAAAACAATGGATGCAAATCTCATTGTTATTAATCACAGAGCATAATAAAAGTCTCAGGGAGTTCCCTATAAAGAATGCCCAGTGTGGCTTCTTCTACAAACTGAAGTTTCCTTTTGCATAGAAGCTAATTTACAGCTCTTGCTGTAAATTCTCACCCACACAGGCATGCACATACACTCACATGCATCTATACATATGCGCTTTTAGATGCATACATACATGCACAGACATACACATGCACAGATGCAGGCCTCTTCTGGGTTCTCTAGCTACTATGCCTTATTGGCATCTGATTAATTTTGTTTGGGGGTGTTTTAAAGGAAGTATGGCCCTCACTCTTCCACAGTGATTCTGGGAAGCATCAACTTGAGCTTAACTGCTAGGCTGCACAACTAATTCCTCAAGCTCTAAGGCACATAGGTATTTCAACTTATGGTAGGCAACCTGCGGCTAGCGAGCCACACGTGACTCTTTACACTTTTAATTTGGCTCTTCTGTGTGCTGGGCGGCCGCCCCAGGAGTCAGGACTCTGTTCCTAGCCTCTATCAGTGCGCGCCCTGTGTGGCTCTCAAAATAAATTTCAATCGTGGTTTTGGTGAGATTTGGTTCAGTTGAAAAAAAAAGGTTGCCGACCACTGGTCTAGCTCCATCCAGCACACTCACCTTGGTTTTAGGGCCACACAATGAGGCTCAGGAATTACTCCTGATAGGACTTGGTAAGCTCCCTACTGGCTGTTTGTTTCAGTCCCCTACTTTTGTTAGTAGAAAAGAAGGTGGAGCCATAACTCAAGACAAGGGGAGGAGGAGGGTATACTTAAAGTATACAGTAAAGAAAAAATAGGTTGTAACATGTAACATGAATGCTCAGAACTATGTGCCCACAAGCCTAAAGTTAATTTCTTTTGTGCAGAGTACAGGGGCACTCATTTCAGCTGGAAAGGATCAGTGCATGCTGCTAGATTTTTAAATATAGACATATTTTTAAATATGAACAAATTCAAATAGTTAATTACTTCATTAGTGAGAAATCAAAGACTATCTGCAAATAAGACATCTGTCAAACCCCGGCCCAATCTATTCTGCAATCTCACAGACTCCAATTATACTCTCTGATGTACCTACTGATGTAGGTACAATCATGGGTCACGGACAATCACTCAGGAAATGTTACAGCCACAGACAAGCGTCAGGGGGCAGGAGGGAAACTGGGGACATTGGTGAGTAATGGGCACTGGTGAGAGATTGGTGTTGGAACATTAGAACATTGTATACCTGAAATTCAATAACAAATAACTTTGTGACTTTGCAACTCATTCGATCTAAAAAAGTAGGTTAGGGAAGCAGAGTCCTGGCCTACAGACCCTGGCTCAGCTGACAAGCCAAGCCAAAACTATCTGAAAGAGTTCCATGACTGCAGCAGTCATGGGACCAGAATTGTCCCTCTTTATCTCATATATAATTTAAAAATTTTTATTTTCTTGTCAGGTTAAAATATTAGCTAGAAGCAGCACCTATAATATTAAATAGAAGCAGCTAACTAGTTGGTATGTTTCATAGACAGTTAATATATACTGAATTTGATATTACAGCTTTATTTCATATTTTGAAATCAGAATACCTAATTTTTTTACTGTCTCCTAAGCCAGTACTCCTAAGGCACTGTATCTATAGTAAAGCTTACAAAGTATAATGGTCTTGAACAGAGAAATTCAGAATGGACCTCTCAGCCATATCTAATATACATATAAACTACATATAGCTCATATAGCTACATATTGCTCAGCATGATTTTACTAAAACATGGGCCAAAGTGTTTGAATGGGGGAGAAACCAGACTTCCAACACCCACTGGCATTCAGTTTCTAGAAGCTATCTATTCAACCTTCATGGCAGTCTTCAGCTTGGAATTATTGTCCTCATGTAACAAAGAAAGTGCTAAAGGCCATCTGATTTGTCGGTATTCTGGTAAGCAGGATTCTGAAACCAGGTCTCGAACCTAAAACCTCCGAAAAAAATGATGCCTGCTGACTTTACCCAGGTAGTCTTGTCCAAGCTAAAAACACTGGCCTTCTCAGAAATGGTTGAGGCTGGTTCCTCTTTCTGCCTGAAGCCAAAGCAGCCCACAGCCACACCTGACACCCTCCACACAAATGGACCAGCTCTGCTATTTAACCTTATCAAACTGCCAAGCCACCAAATTTGCTTCAGAGTAATAGATCCTGGGATATGCAACCACAATGGTTATGCAGCACCACAAAACTTTATAGTAATGTTAGCACAGTAGGATCACAGCAAACTTAATAAGAAAGTTACAGAGAAATCTACCAAGCTCAGTGAACCTGAATTTGGCTCAACTAGCACCAGCTACAGACCAGTAAATCCTCAGAAAATGACTTTAGTAATAATAGTAAATGATGGGGCTGGGATGTGTAATTTGAGAGCCTTACATTGGTTTATTTTACATTGACCCTTGTTGATCTAAGTGCTGATCATTTCATTTGCCTTTGTATTGTAATAAACAATATGAACTAAATTTGTTTGTATCTGCAAGGGGACAGGCTAAGGTGATGAGTGAGAAACTAGGATTTTGGTGGAAAGGTCACAAAGGTGAGATTGATGTTGGAACATGAAATGCCTAAAACAACTCTTTTATGAAAAACCTGGTAAATCACAGCATTATAATAATAAAAAATTTAACCCTAAAAATGCATTTTTTAACTGAGTCATGATTCTTGCAGATGTGATAGCTGTCACTGCTGACATTTAAAGGCAAATCTTGACCATGTTCAATGACTACTTAATGTCTTATCATTTGCATATCTTCCTATATTATTTACAGAAAATACATCCTTTAATCCTATCTATATTTTTGCCCAGAATAATCTTATCAAACTCTGGAAGATATTCCTAATGTATACGGTCTTTGTTTATGTTTGTTTCTTTTTTTGTTTGTGAGCATCTGATGATTTCCTACGCATCTTCCTTTCCACCTTGGGTATTATACACCCTCTGTAGGACTCTGGCACTTGGAACCCAATGTTATGATGTTCAGATTCATCCAATTCAAGGCTCTGAAACTACACCTTGGAATCTTCTAGGAATAAAATGGTTCTTATTCTTCTTGACACCACTCACAGCAGGGTGAGTTAAAGAGTCCTGATTTCTCATCTTTTCTTCTTTAAAAATATTATTTGTTATTTTTAACAAAATAAATACTTTAATTGAATCACTATGAGATACACGATTAAAAAGTTCTTCATGCTTGAGATACAGTCATACAATGCCTAACATTTCTTCACCAGTGCACATTTTCCACCACCAATGTCCCTGTTTCTCTCCCCCTGCCCACTACCCTGCCTGCCTCTATGGCAGACATTTTATTTCTCTCTCTCTCTCTCTTTCTCTCTCTCTTTTATTTTTTTCTTCTAGACACTATAGTTTCCAATAGTGTTACTGAAGAGGTATCATGCATATCACTTTACCTCTTTTCAAGAATGATCACTTCCAACTATCATTGTCATAGTGGTCCCTTCTCTGCCCTGATTGCACTCCACTGCTCTTTGTGGCAAGATTCCTACCATGGATTGGGCCTCCTCATCCTCATCTCTCTTGTTTCTAGATATTATTAACATAATATCTTTTTTATATATTCCACAGATGGGTGTGATCTAGCCCTCTCCTCTGACTCATTTCACTCAGCATAATATTCCCCACACCCATCCATAACTCATAACATGAGTTTTGCTAACAGATGTGTAGTATTCCTTGTGGAGAAGTACCACAGTTTCTTTACGCATTCATATGTTAACAGGCACTTGTGCTGTTTCCAGATTCTGGCTATTGTGAATAGTGTTGCAGTGAACATAGGAGTGCAGTGGATTTTTCTGCATTGTGTTTTTAGGCCCATAGGATATATTCCCAGGATGGTATTGCTGGGTTACATGGGAGCTCAATTTCTAGTTGTTTTAGAAATGCCATATTGTTTTTCAAGTAGCCTGGACTAGTCTACATTCCTACCTGCAGTGAATGAGAGTCCTTTTCTCTCTACATAGTCACCAGCACTGGCTGTTCTTGTTCTTTTTGATGTGTGCCAGTCTTTGTGGTGTGAGACGATATCTCATTGTTATTTTGACTTGCATATTCCTGATAATTAATGACTCATCTCCCTCCTGAAGATAACCAATTGTTATCTTGCTAAGTTCCCCAAATTTTCAGTCTCACTATTTGTAAAAATGGAGTAGGTAAGCCAGAAAAGATTTGCTAGCTCATTCAGTAGTTGGTTCAAAGAAATCCAGACAATGTACCCTTGAAAAAAATTTCCTGGACCCTTAGAAAATAACACCAAAACTCAACTACTCACTGGAACAATCAGATCAATGGGCACCCAACATGTTCTGAAAGTTGCTTCTAAAACTCAAACTGGTTCCCTACCATTACACTTAGAAAAATATCTCAGATGCAAATATAGATGGGATACAGAGAAAAGGAACTATATAAATGTTGTGTGATTGTTGTAATAATGTTTTTGCCTGTCATCCCACCTGGATCTTCCAGGTGGGGGTGATTAAGGAAACAAATAAATAACTTGTTGGGGAGGCATAGGGAGCTCTTTTGCCAGAACTGACGGCTTGTTCAGTTTGCTTTTTGGAGCTGGCTGCAACTGACAAAAGACTTTCTTTGCTGACCTTTGGTCCCCTAATCTTTTGCATTCGTTGATTATTCACGTCGGATATTACTATCAAAGTCTCCCCCAAAAGGGGGGACGGAAGAATGGGATTCAATTTATCTTTTTGGGAATCATTCTTTGACTTGGAGACCATCAACAAGGGGTTTGACCTCCCCACACATATACTTTTCTCACTATCCAAAATGTCAGGACCAGACACTGTTATGGTAAGATGGACTAAAACATAAAGGAAATATCTGGAAGAAACTGAGGTTGAGGAAGAGGCTAAAAAGGAAAGAAGATTCAAGCTCAGGGTTAAAGGCCAAGGTAGGGTGGGGATCAGATTCTTCACCTAGTATATCTAGATGTAACAACAGACCATTGAAACTGTTGGTGTTAGCCAAGGATTTCATTCCACAAAGCAATGCCAAAGAAAAGTAAGACAACACCAATACCCAGTAAAGACAGATACAAGGCACTCATGGTGCGATGCAACCACATACAACATCAACTTGCCTCCTAATTCTACAATCCTACTCAATCTTCACCCAGGCCTAATAGGCCTCTACATTCTCTCCACCTTCCAAACCTCAATAATTACCCCCCAAATAGTCGAGTATCCCAGAACAGTATTCTCTTGGCACCCACCCCATTCATCCCCAATGATAGTGGGCAAGTCTCTTCGCCACACCTTGCCTACCCCTATGCAATGTCCCCCTTCTCTGAGTTCACAGGAGATCTGCCATACATGTCATCTATATGTCAAATCACCTCTGCCTCCACTTTGCTCTCTGTAGCAGCTTTTCTAGCAACAAGAGTAAGTAAAATATGTTTTCTGGTTTGAGTTCCCCAAACTCAAGAGCCTAAGTCAGGGACCTCAGTGCAGGCAGTTTCTTCTAAAGGAGGCAGAAGATGCAGAGATAACAGGGAGCAGTGGGCAACAATCAAATTATAGGTGTAGGTGGTGTGGTTTTAGTGAAAATCTTGAGATGTTTTATTTGTGGCCATTTTAACTTTCAAGCATTGTATTAATCCTACTTCCTATGACAACATTTGACAAGAAAACATTCTTTGGTTCAGAAAGATAGCAAAGCAGGTAAAGCCTGCAGCCCCAGATTCAATCTTCAGTACCACATATGGACCCCAAACCCCACCTGAATAACCCCTGAGCAGACCAGGAGTAGGCCCTGAGTATCACTGCTGTCACCCAAAAATAAAAAAGGGTGCTGGGGAGATAGTACAATGGGTAGGGCATGCATGCAGCCAACCTGGGTTGGTTTCCAGCATCCTATATTGTCCCCTGAGTCTGCCAAGAGAAGTTCCAAAATGCAAAGCCAGGAATAAACCCTGAGTACTACAGGGTATGGTCCCCCAAAAATACAATTAATTAAAAATTAAAATTAAGAAAGGAAATCCTTATGGCATTCTGTGGCAAAAATATTTAAGAAAAATTATGGAAAGGGAGCCAGAGCGATGGCGTAGAGTGGTAAGGTGTCTGCCTTGCCAACACTACCCTAGGACAGAATGCAGTTCGATCCCACAGCATCCCATATGGTCCCCCGAGCCAGGAGAAATTTCTGAAATCATAGTCAGGAGTAACCCCTGAGTGTCACTGGGTGTGGCCAAAAACAAAAAATAGATAGATATAAGAAAATTACTGTCTTCCATTGCGCACTGAGAAGACAGCAGCTGTGTCTAACATCATCTTTGGGATGTAATAATATTCAGAAAGAAACATAGACTGGAGTGAAGGGCAGGAATGTCAGTTCAGCAAGTAGGGCATTTGCTTGCTGTTTGATCATTGGAACCCATATGGTTCCTGAGCCTGCAAGAGTGATCCCTGAGTACAGAGCCCAAAGTAAGCCCTCAGCACCACTGGGTGTAGCCAAATAAAAAGAAAACAAACGTGCCAAAAAAAAATGGTGAAACAAACAAAAAATAAACCTGGGAAAGCTTTTTTTTTTTTTTTTTTTTGTCTGTAGTATACTTTGCTGACAATCATTCAGTCATTCTTCCATCCTCTCAGCAGGGTCTCAAAGTTGAAGATCTAACCAACCTCAGGCAAGTCATTCAGCCTCTCTGGCCTTCAGCACCCCATCTATCTGTAAAGCAGTGTCACTATGCTGCCTTCTCACTCTTTTTTTTTTCTTTTTCTTTTTTTTTTTTTTTTTTTGGTTTTTGGTTTTTGGGCCACACCAGGTGACGCTCAGGGGTTCCTCCTGGCTATGCGCTCAGAAGTCTCTCCTGGCTTGGGGGACCATAAGTGACGCCGGGGGATCGAACCGCGGTCCGTCCTAGGCTAGCGCAGGCAAGGCAGACACCTTACCTCTAGCGCCACCACCCGGCCCCTGCCCTCTCACTCTTAACGAGAGCATAATACAGGCTGTTGTTGAAAGACTCGCAAAACACAGTCCCCTATTCAAATATCAGCCGTGAACACAGGCCAGAGTGGCTCTCTTCCACTACAGCACCCTGGCTGTTCTTCCACGGAGCACTTCCTGCTTTGAGTGGTCTTCTCAGTTCTGTACCCTGACAGGCACCATGGGTTTGTTTTGGTGGCCCCACTGACCACAATGCCTGCCATTTGTGCTTTAATATAGTTGATTAAAGTGTTTCCCTGCTTGTTCTCTGGCATGGCTCTCAAGCCTGCACATCAGTTAAGCCACCCTCTTAAAATCACTCTGGTCTGCCTTCACTGCTCTGGCTCCCCTTTTCACAGTCTGTCCAAGTTTTAATGCACACCCACCTTGGCTGTCTCCCTGCACAAGCACTCATCACTTTGGCCTCCTTTACCCCACTCTTCACAAAGCTCTTCTTGAGAATGCATGAATTCCATAGAAAATATTAGTACCTATCACATGCCAGTTCTGTGTGAAGTACTGGGGACATGATGGTGAACCCAGCAGGCTCTTCTGCGGGTTTCCTGCTCCAGGCATGAAGATGAGATTGTATATTAATGAAAACCAGGTGCCACCTTGTGGTCAAAAGTAGAAATTCATGAATGTAGCTCAGCAAAATAATTTATTTCTCTTTGCTTATACATGGATGGATATGCAAAGTATTATGCTGAGCGATATGAGTCAAAAAGAGATGGATAAACGTAGAATTACCACATTCATTTGTGGTGTATATATTAAAAAATAATATGGTAATAATATCCAGAGACAATAGATATAAGGGCCAGATGGACCAGTTGTGGTAGCAAGTTTGCCACCAAGAGCGGGTGAGTGCAGTTAGGGCAGAGAAGGAACCACTATGACAATAATAGTTGAAATTATTACTTTGGACAAGAACTAGGTGCTGAAAAGAAGGAAAATCATATGCATGATATTCCTTCATTGAAAGTCAAAGTGTCAAAAAGGAGAGGGGGGAGAGAAAAAAAGGGGAGAGAGAGAGAGAGAGAGAGAGAGAGAGAGAGAGAGAGAGAGAGAGAGAGAGAGAGAGAGAGAGAGAGAGATGCTTACCACAGAGGCAGGCAGGAGAGGGCAGGGTGGTGATGGGAGGAAAAATGGGGACACTGATGATAGAAAATTTTGCACTGGTGAAGTTTTATGACTGAAACTTAATCATGAATAACTATGTAATTGTGATTCAATTAAAAACTTTTTTTTTATAATTTTTTTATTTTGAATTATGAGAACAAAAGATGCAAAGAAAGAGGATAAGGTAAAGTTACAGTGGAAGGACAATCACCCATAACATAATTATCAGAAGAAGTCCCCTTGCTGATATCTTAACTTTGAACTCTCACCAAAGAAAGTTAAGATAAATAAAACAGAATCCATGTGCAATTACTTTGTCCCTCAAGTCTCCAGATTGTAGCACATTATAATATTTCTTAACAGCACACAAGGCAATCTAAAGCCATCAAACTTACGTAACTCCTTAAACATTAGAGGCATAGTATTTTTTACATTTCCATGTACATGCATATTAGCTTAAGTTAACCTCAAATTTTAAGTGGGTGCGTTTTAAGGATTAGAGTCAAAGGAGCACAGTAAAAAACGGTGTTAGAGTGGCAATTGTTGTTTGCATAGGCCCACCAAAATATGAGAGGCATGGAAAGGAATAACCTTGGCCTAAATACAAAGAGATCCTACCCCCTGAAGTTTCCTGGCATAAGACCAGCTCTAGGCCTCAGGAAAGTTATCGTTCGATCCAAGACTTTGTCTGTAGTGCCAACACACTTTTCACACAGTCTCTGTTGTTGGTCTCATGTTTCTGTATTAAAGATTCTGGAATCTGCATGTCCTACATTGAAGTCATGATGTGGAGTGCCTTCTCGTTTCACCTCACCATGAAAGGGCAATGCAGGAAGCCCTTTCCTGTAAGCAGGTTGTTGTTGTTAAGTCTTCTCAGTGTTAAGGGAAGTCTCTTTTGAGCAGGACGATGTCTGAGCAGTGGTAGGGTCTTCCGTGGTAGAGGATTGCTTCCAGGTGATGTTATAGACAAACCTCACAATTAAGGGGCAATACAGCAAGCCCTGTCCAGTAAGCAGGTCTTTGTTCTTGTTGTCTTCTCAGTGTTAAGGGGTGTTTCTTTTGAGTAGATGTCAGAGCAGCTGTAGGGTCTTTCCTGGTACAGGAATGCCACCAGGTGATGTTATATACAACCTTGGATGTTTTGTAAATGTCTTCTGTAGATCAAGGGGTGAATGGAGAATGTCCATTCTTCTGAGGCCTGTGCCAGGTCTTTATGTCAATGTTCAGGGTGTAAGGTCTCATTGCACTACAAGATTTTTATTAGATAAGAACTTATTGGTATGTATAGTATTTTTCCATGTTAGTGTGCCTACGCAAACAAGATATAAAGCCACGTGGTGCTATCAGATATATGGGGGGCATTAGAACATTTCCAACAAGACCCATGACTTGGTTCAAACATAAGTATTAAACTGAGGGATTCTTTCACACCAAATTCCATATTGAGCAGTTCACAAAGAGAAGATAAAAAACATGGGGGGGGGGGGGGAATCATCACTGTATAAGAAAGTATTTAGCAAAAGTTATAGCCGTCAAAGAAAACACCCATAAAATGTTGAAAAGATATGTGTCCTTTTTATGCCTTTTAAAATAGTTGGGTGGGTGTTAACTCTAGGGCACCACTTTGGTCTGTGACTTAGGACTCAACAGTACTTAAGTTAGAAAGGGTATAAAAGGAGTAATGATGATAGGAGTTAAAGAAGTTAAAGAGAAATATGAACTTATGAAGGGGTATGCAAAAGGGCAGAGTAAAAAATAGACATTCTGCATACATAAAAACATAATTCAATGATAGTGAGTACTATTAAAGTTTCTTGTGAGAGTACTATTACAGTTTCTTGTGAGAGTACTATTAATGTTTCTTGTGAGAGTACTATTAATGTTTCTTGTGAGAGTACTATTAATGTTTCTTGTGAGAGTACTATTAATGTTTCTTGTGAGAGTACTATTAATGTTTCTTGTGAGAGTACTATTAATGTTTCTTGTGCGTGCGGGGGCGATAGCCCCCGCGCGATTTTGAAAATGTAGACTGGACAGAGATTACCAGTGCCAGCCAAACCTCCTCCTGCTAGACTCCCGGCTCCCAGGAAGGAGAGATCCTTCAAGAAGCTGGGAGACCAGAAGCTCAGAGCCCCACCCGGACCCTCCCTAAGGAGCCGCATGGATGGTGGGGGAAGGCCTAGGGTACCTTCAAGCTCCACCAAGGGACCCAACTCACCGGCTTGCCCAGGCGTGTGGCCCGGGGAAGCCCTGGAGATCTGGAGCAAGGCGGCAGAGGGGTGCTGGGGTTACCCAAGTCCCGCACCCCCCCTAGGCCTGGCCAAGCAGGCCTCCGGCATGGCGGGGGCCTGCCAAACCTCCTCCTGCTAGACTCCCGGCTCCCAGGAAGGAGAGATCCTTCAAGAAGCTCAATTAAAAACTTTTTTTAAAAAAAGAATTGACTTTGGGGCCGGAGAGATAGCATGGAGGTAAGGTGTTTGCCTCTCATGCAGAAGGTCAGTGTTTCAAATCCCATATGGTTCCCTGAGCTCGCCAGGAGTGATTCTTGAGCGCAGAGTCAAGTATAATCTCTGATCAATACCCCCCAAAAAAGACTCAACCTAAATCCAATGTTGATTAACCATTTCTCTAAAGAAACATTTTATTTCAAGAGTGAAAATGACATTAGAAATATTTTCAAGAATGAATGAGGGAAGTGGAAAGCATGTCTGGAGTACAGGTAGGGGTGGGGTGAGGAGGAGGGAGATCTGGGACATTGGTGGTGCGAATGTTGCACCAGTGAAGAGGGGTGTTCTTTACACGACTGAAACACAACTACAATCATATTTGTAATCAAGGTGTTTAAATAAAGATATTAAAAATAAAAAAGAAAGATTTTCAAGGCTATATAGTGAAACAGAATTTCCTTCATGAGCAAATAAAATTTCAATGACAAGGAAATAATGCTACTATATGAATTTTAAATTTTATTATAAGTTTAATATTTATATTTTATGATATATTATTAAATTGATGCTTTTTGTTATTTAAGTTATATTATAAAAGTTATATTGCATTATATTCTAGTTGCATATAAAAGACCCTTTTTTGATGGTCATAATTGCCCTCAAATTATTTAACAGAAAAGGCAGATGTAAGCATAATCATATCTGTCATAGATATATATCTTGATGCTTTTTTTGCATACTCATGCCATCAAAAGGCAGGGACTGTCCAGAATATTAGAATATTTTTATGAACATATAAAATAATTAAATAGTGTCTATAAGAAATGCAGCTCTGCACTGTGTCTAGAGTACAACCCATATAAAGACTTCATATAGAATTTAGATAAACAAATAGGTAAATTCATTACAATTATACAGAGGCCTAGCAATTAAAAATATTAACAAGCACGAAACACTACATATGTCATTTTTCTGCTTTTTATTTATACTATTCTGCTTTTATAAAATACCCAAGCTAGCACCTGTTTTTCTAACTTGAAAAATTCTGAAAATGATTTCTACTTTTAAGATAAAAGAAAGGCCAGCATCACCGGGTGTGGCCCAAAAACCGAGAGAGAGAGAGAGAGAGAGAGAGAGAGAGAGAAGAGAGAGGAGAGAGAGAGGAGAGGAGAGATGAGAGAGAGAGAGAGAGAAAGACCAGCGGGAGCATCCAGCATTGGTTTTAATAGCAATTGTTTTAGTGAGACAGAGTACATGTCCCAACAGTGAGCTTGGTACACCAATCTATTCCCCTCCAGGGAATAATTTTATATAGGCCATGTAGGTATCACATCCTTGTTGCTTTTATGTTAGTGTTCTTTTACTTATATTTTATTATTCTTTTATTTGTTTATTTTACTTGATTTGATTTAATAGGCTAATTTGAGAGTCCTAGGAATACTTAAATTTTTTCCCATACAAAATTATTGGTAACTGCTTCTTCACTGTATGTAATTTCTGCTTAAGAAAGGTTTCAAAACGTTCTATTTTTTAATTTTTATTATAACACTGTGATTTGCCAATTTGTTTATAATACAATCATTTCAGGCATTAAATATTCAAACACCAATCCAAATACCAGTATGACCTGCCCTTTACCAATGTCCCCAATCTTCCTCCCACCACTGTAGAATCACTGCTGCAGTTTCCCACTGGCAGGTTACTGCAGTTAGCTGCAAGTTTGCCAGGCTTCTGCAACCTGTAATTAGCTGCAAGTCCACCTGCTACTCAGCTGCTGCAAGGTTGCAAGCTTACAGGGCTGTAGGACTACAGACTGCAGAGGACCAAGCTGCCAGGGTCCAGTGCTGCAAAGCTCTCGGGGGCTTGTGAGGTCCAGCTGCCAGGTGGGGCCTCATGCCCACCCAGGACTAACAATATGAAGCAACCTCCCACCCAGGACTGAGGGAGGAGGGAGAGAAACGTTTTTATTCCTACTGAAGTCTGAGGCCAGACATTGCCACCAGGGGGGAGGGGAGAGGAGAGGAGAGGTGAGGCGAGGAGCGGAGAGGAGAGGAGAGGAGAGGAGAGGAGAGGAGGGGAGGGGAGGGGAGGGGAGGGGAAGGGAGAGGAGGGGGAGAGGGAGGGGAGTGGGAGGGGAGGGGAGAGGAAAGGGGGGAGTGGGAGGGGAGGGGAGAGGAAAGGGGGGGAGTGGGGGGGGCGGGGAGGGGAGTGGCAGGGGGGGCAGTGTGCGGGGAGGGGCGGGGAGAGGAAAGGGGGGGAGTGGGAGGGGAGGGGAGGGGAGTGGAGGGAAGGGGAGGGGAGTGGGAGGGGAGGGGAGGGGGGGGGTGAGGGGAGAGGGGAGGGGAGGGAGGGAGAGGAGGGAGGGGAGGGGAGAGGAGGGGGAGAGAGGGGAGGGAAGAGGAGGGAGGGAGAGGAGGGAGGGAGGGAGGGGAGGAGGGGAGGGGAGGGAGAGAGGGAGGGGAGAGAGGAGGGGAGGGAGAGGAGGGGAGGGGAGAGGAGGGGAGGGGAGGGGAGGGAGGGAGAGGAGGGGAGGGAGGGGAGGGAGGGGAGAGGGGAGGAGAGAGGAGGGGAGGAGGGGGGGAGGGGAGGAGAGGAGGGAGGGGAGAGGAGGGGAGGGGAGGGGAGGGGAGAGAGGAGGGAGGGAGAAAAGAAAAAAGAAAAAGAGAAGAGAAAAAAAGAGAAGGAAGGAAGAAAGAGAAGGAAAGAAAAAGAGGGAGAGAGAGAAAAGAAAGGAGGGAGGAAGGAGAGAGAAGAAAGAAAGAAAAGAAAGAAAGAAAGAAAGAAATAAGAAAGAAAGAAAGAGAAAGAAAGAAAAAGAAAGAAGAAAGAAGAAAGAAGAAGAAAGAAAGAAGAAAGAGAGAGAGAGAGAGAGGAGGAGAGGAAGGAAGGAAGGAAGGAAGGAAGGAAGGAAGGAAGGAAGGAAGGAGGAAGAAGGAAGGAGGAAGGAAGGAAGGGAAGGAAGGAAGGAAGGAAGGAAGAAGGGGAGGAGAAGGAAGAGAGGAAGGAAGGAAGGAAAGGAAGGAAGGAAGGAAGGAAGGAAGGAAGGAAGGAAGGAAGGAAGGAAGGAAGGAAGGGAGAGGAATACTTACAAAGTAGGCAGCATCTCAATGAAGCTTTACCTCTGGCCTACTGGTGAGCCAGCAGGCGCTGCTCTGATCACTATCCTGGGCGCCCCAAAGTTCCAAGTTTTCCCTTTTATACCTGAATGACTGAGAACGTGACGGGGCAAGTCCAAGGGGTGTGTCTAGGGCATGTCGAGGTTCAACTGTCATTACACTGGGATTATCCAAGGGGCGTAACCAAGCCTAACTGCAATATATCAACAGACACCATATCACACCTTGCCTCCCCACGCAGGCACAAAATTTACTTATATTGCTTGTTACAACACAAAGACAAATGGAGTTATCAAAACTTAGATGAACACAAGGTACTTAGAAATGATTGCTATATTTCATCATGATGTTACTAAAGTCAGTGTCTAAGAATTTAGTGACTGGTGTTATAGCTGAGCCTTTATTACTATTTAGGCTCACCGAAATTTGTAGATTACTATGTAACTTTCCCATCAGATTTTCTGTGATACTACTAGGCTGACACTACTAGAGATACTTATGGTGTTCTGTGACCATGTGCAGTGTGGAAATTATAGATCTAAATCAAATTTGGTGGCTTGGAAGCTTGTTAAGTAGCAGAGTTAGGCCATTTCTGTCAGAGGGTATAGGCAATTTGGCTCCTGTAGTCTACGCAGATGCCCTGCCCTTTTCTTAGAGTGCCACAGAAGGATCAGCCAGCCTGGGCTACCTAGGAAGTACCAGGGACCATTATCTTCTTTTGGAGCTTGGTGCTTGGTGGAGAAGTGGAGTGTTTTTTTGTTTTGTTTTCTGCCCGGAAGATGGCAGCGGTGGGCGAGGCTGCTAGGTTTTCCAGTGGTGGGATGGGTACTGTAGGATTTGGCCCAGTCCCTTTTCACAAGGAAAGATGCAGAGTTTTCTGTGCTCCGAACCCACAAGAGAGGATTTAGCTTCTCATATTATTTTATTTTAGTCGTGGAACTGGGCCATCTTTGTTCGAGGGGTGGCATTTGGCTGCTGTAGTTCATGCAGAAGGGGGAAATCTGCCACCACTACCACCAACACCACCCTCCACTTTCTGAGCGAATATTCTATTTTTGGATAGTGGAAGAAGCCTGTAGTAATTTTCACTATTTTATTTATAGCCTAGGAGGTAATAAATATGTAGTGGTAGCAGCAAAATGATAAATGATTCTTTACAGCAGGTAGGGTAGGAGTAATTCTGTAAAGATTCTAATTTCATATAAAAAAATTGTGACTATACTTTCATCATAGACTCAGAGACTGAACAAAGTCTTTAAGAACATAGGCTACTGCACCTGAAGGAACTATTATAGGTCATCTAACCCAACCCTTCCATTTTGCAAATGAATAAACTAAAAAATAGAGAGATTAAGTGATACGGTCAAGGTCACTCAAGATTGTCCAGTTAGTGACCACCAGGGTTAACATTTAGGCCTTTATTCAAGATGTGCTTTATGATGTAAATAAAATCAAAGCAAATAAATTAGTTTATTATACTAATAAATATTATCCTTGTATTGAGTCACTATAAAGCAATTGTACAAGTTTCAAATTTAGCTTTTACATGGGGCTGGAGAGATAGCACATCGGTGGGGCGTTTGCCTTGCAAGTAGCAGATCCGAAAAGGACGGTGGTTTGAATCCTGCATTCCATATGGTCTCTCATGCCTGCCAGGAGCAATTTCTGAGTCCAGAGCCAGGAGTAACTCTGAGTGCCAGTGAGTATTACCCCCACCCCACCCCCCAAAAAAATTTAGTTTTTACAAACTTGCTGATCATTAAAAAAGGCTTTAGAACCAAAGTGAAAATTCAAGATAGCATCAATAAACAAATTTTTTTAAACAAATATTTTTATCTAAGTCAACTCAGTGAAAAATAATCTCTTCAAAAGAGGAAGCTGGGTCAGATGAAGCATGACAGTAGAATCAAAGAACATTTGCCAGTCAGTGCATTTGGTAACCCTGAGTCATTGGAACACATGGAGCTTGGAACCATGTGTTCTAGTCTTTGTGTAGGAAGTTTTTCTACCACAATGAGTTATGATAAGATCCAATGTTCAGTCAACTCTTCCTACCGATATTGCCTTCTCTGTTCTTCCCAATATAATTTCTGAATCAATTCCATTAATTGTGATGCTATTAATGCATTATTTATTCATGTTTCATTTATATTGTAATCTTGAGGAGATATGAGAATGAATCACATACTTCTAACTACTGGCCTTAGACCACACCTAGAGATTGAGAACTGGCTATAGAGAGTACTGCATGACAATGGACACAATCTAAACCAGGGATAAATCACTGGGTGTGTCAGAATGAACAAGGATCAAAAGAAGCTACTAGTATTTGGGTATTGTCAGCAGCTGAACACTAACTGGACTTCAAGGCAGTTCAAGTTTAGACATTGTCAAGAATTCTCATACTGAAAGAGTTTACTATAAAGTAGTACCTATTAATACCTCACAAAATTCAGAGCCATAGGAGAATAAGAATATATAGCTATCCATAATTATTTTCATTATAATTTGCACAACAATTTACCTGAAAATTTACACAAATACAATCACAGAGAAAGATAAGGCTTAGAGCAATATTTTTCTCATCTGGTTCCTTTAAAATTGAAAATGTGAATTGGATATATATTCAGAATTGTATATATATTCATAATTCATATATACATATATATTCATCTAGCATTAGCCCACTGGTCCAAATCTTGAAACTTATACTTTCTTCACTTATTCTTTCCTCAGTGTATCTAATAGTTTCCAGTAGGATCTCAATGTCTTTGATCCAATTGGAATTGACTTTTGTGTGAAATATTGATTCAGCATTAATTTTTTTAAATAGTTATCCAATTTTCCCAGAACCATTTGTTAAGGGAGCTATCTTTACTCCATTTCATGTTCTCAGCGACCTTATCAAAAATTAACTTTCTATAGATATGGGATTTTGTCCTTGAGTATTTACAGAGTGAGTATTCTGCCCACTAATCAAAGAGCCTATATTTATTCCATTACCAAGCAGTTTTAATCACTATCACTTTTGAATTTAGTTTCAAATTAGGTAATGCCTCTCGGTTTCTTAATTTTCAGTTGGCTTTGGTTATTTGGAGTCTCTTATGATTCCATACAGACTTTATTACTGACTTTCCTAGGTCCTTAAAGAAAATCATCTGATTTTGGATGCAGATTACAGTGAATCTATATAATAGCTTAGGCAGAATAGTTCCTTTAACAATATTGATTTTTCCAATCCATGAACATGAAATGATTTCCCATTTCCTAAGATCTTATCTTTATTAGTGGTTAAAAGTTATCATGGTATAGATCTCCCATGTCTGTTGATTCCTAGATATTTTGATATTTTTGGCTGCTTTTTTAAGTGGAAAAGACTCCTTCATCTCTTCTTATTCTTTGTGTATAAGAATACACCTGATTTTTGTATGGTTTTGTGGCTGACTATTTTGCTATATTGGTTTATTATTTCTAGGAGCTATTTTTATGGACCCTTCATAGGGTTTTCTATGCATATTATCATGGTTTCTTCAAATAGTGATAATTTGACTGGTTTCTAATTTGGATCCCTTTATTTTCCTTGCCTATTGGATGTAGCAGAGCTTCTAATATTCTATTGAATAAAAGGGGAGAAAGTGGACATTCTTGCTTTGTGCCTGATCTCAGACGGAATGCTTTCAGTTTTTCAAGAATATTGGTTGAAACTGGTGGTGGGATTGATTTTGAAATATCATATGCCTAAACCTCAACTATCAATATTTTGTGAATTATGACTCTTTAAATAAATTAAACTTTTTAAAAAGAATGCTCCTGGCTGTAGATTTGTTATAGATGGCCATTGCTATCTTGAGGAAGGTTCCTTTCATCCTATTTTTCTTGATGGATGGATGTATCTTATCAAAAACCTTTTCTACATCAATTCCTATGACCATTTTCTACCTTCCTTAATTTGACATTGTTCATTAATTTGTATATTTTGAACTATCCTTACATCCCTTGTATTACTTCTACTGATCAAGGTGTATGTTTGTTTTTGATGTGTTGGTTAACTAAGATTTTTATTAATGATTTCTTGTTGTTTGGGGTACACCCAGAACTGTTCAGAAGATACACCTGTGTGTTCAGGAATCACTCATGGTGGGCTCAGGGGATCATATAAGATGCCAGGGATCAAACTTGGGTCACCTGTGTACAGGCAAATGCCCTAACCGCTGTACTATAGCTCTTGCCCCTTGTTAAAGATTTTTGTATCGATGTACATCATGGAGATTGGTCTAAAATTTCCTTTTCTGGAGATGCGTCTGCCTTTAGGTATTAGTATAATGTTAGCTTCATAGAAGTAATTAAGGATTCCTGTGTCTTTGCTATTTTGGAAAAGCCCAAGGAGTAGACAATGAATCTTCTCTGAAGGTTTGTTAGAACTCACCAGTGAATCTATCTGGACCAGGACTTTTGTTTTGGGGGAGATTTTTAAAATCTTTATATATAACATATAATATCTTTATTTAAGCACCATAATTACAAACATGTTTATAGTTGGGATTGTTATAAAAAAAAGACATCCCCTTCACCAGTGCAATATTCCTACCACCAATGCCCTCATTTCCCTCCTCCCCGACCCTGCCTATATTTAAGATAGGCATTTCTCTCGCTACCACTGCCATGATAGTTGTCAGTGTAGTTATTTCTCTAACTGAACTCACGACTCTCTGTAGTAAGCTTCATACCATGGAGGAGACTATTCCATGTCTTTCTCTCTTCTTCTGACTTATGTCACTCAGCATAATACTTTCCATGTCCATCCATGTATAGGAAATTTTCATGACCTCATCTGACAGCTGCATAGTATTCCATTGTGTGTATATGTACCAGAATTTCTTTAGCAACTCATCTGTTGTTGGGCACCTGGTTGTTTCTAGATTCTGCTATTGTAAATAATGCTGCAATGAATATAAGTGTGCAGAGGCATTTTTGTGTTGCGATTTTGTGTTCCAAGGGCTGTAGTCAGCAACCTTTTTTTTTCAACTGAGCAAATTCTCGGCAAAACCACGAATCAAATTTATTTTAAGAGCCACATTTGGGGGGGGGTTGGGTCACACCCAGCAGCCCTCAGGGGTTACTCCTGGCTCTATGCTCAGAAATTGCTCCTGGTAGGCTCAGGGGACCATATGGGATGCCAGGATTTGAACCACCGACCTTCTGCATGAGAGGCAAACGCCTTATAACCCCATGCTATCTCTCCGGCCCTACGAACCACATTTTTAAAATTGAAAATACACAGGATGGTACACTGTTTTTAGTTTCAATAAGTTTTTATTGAGAATATTCTGTATGCAAGTATCCACATAGGTCAGGAGGATACAAATAACACAATAAAACAAAACTTTAGAACAATATTATTTATCAATAATGTTAAATTTTGTAAAATTTGCCTTACAATGTAGAGAAAATTACATCCTGACAATAACTGACAAAGTCACAAACACTAATATGAACATTGGCCTTTCATTTCCTTGGATAGTTTGAGTAAGTCAGGTTTGTATGTTTTTAATTTTAGGCATGATTCCAGGTTCTCATGGATGAGACATTTTCTCAATTTACTCTTGATAAGATTCATGCTTGAAAATGATTTTTCGCATAAATATGTAGACCCAAACAAGGAAAGAACAGCAAATGCTAGCTATTTTAATAGATTATATGAGTCAGGAATACTATTCCAGGTGCTAAAAATCAACATTATCTTCCTTCTCCAGGTCTTTCTAAGCAGACCACTTGTGCTGTGAACTAAGTTCACATTTGTGTTTCTCCAAACTTTCTAAATTAGCACAAAGACATTCACATTTCGGGCTCCATAGTTCTTTGTTTTTTAAATATAGGCATTTCAAAGTTGCCAATGTTGATATTAAAGGGAGAAAAACTTAATTCCGTTACAGTGGCATCCAGAGGTTTTTAACAAAGGCCAACGTCTCTTTGCTGTTTCTGGAATCCTGAAACCTCTTGATAAAAGCTTCCCTCATATTTAAAAGTGCTGTTTTAGAATAGGTATTGTCAATATCAGAATTATTTTCTTGGTGATGTTTGAACAGGCTTGGAAAGTGAATCAAAGTTTCTCTGTCAAAATCTTGAGCAAAAACAGATAATTTGTTTTCAAATGAAATAACTTCTAACATCGAAAAAATTGTTTCCTTTCCCCTGTAGTTTATGATTAAGCTAATTTAGATGTGAAGTAACATCCACCATGAAATATAGTTTTTGAATCCACTGATCATTTGTTAATTCTGGATAGTGAACACCCTTCTCAAGAAAAAATGCTTTGATTTCTGATAATAAGGAAGCAAAACATTTCAAAATGTTTCCTCTTGATAATCAAAATGTGCTGAAATTTTGAAACGCTACAATATGGAGATAAAACAGGTAAAAGAGAAAAACCTTTTAACAGTCTTTAAAAGCAAGAACAATGTTCCAGAGAAAAGTAGTGATTTCACTGCAAAGAAAAAAAAATCTATTGACACTTTAGTGTGTGCTGCAAGAAAACAAACTAAAATACACACAAATACAAAAATGGCACTTTGTTAAAGGCATATGATATCATATCATAAAGGAATTATGATAGAGTGCCTGAAACATTTAAAAATAATTTTTATTTAAGCATATTTGTTACAAAATTATTCATACTTGAGTTTCAATCATAGAATGTACACCACCCTTCACCAGTGCACTTTCCCCACCACCAATGTCCCTTGTTTCCTTCCCCTTCACCCTCCTCTGCCTATGTCAGGGGCAGGCATTTTGCTTTTTTTCTCTCTATCTCTTTTCCTTTATGACACTGAGGTTTGCAAAATTCCCTTTATGACACCGTGGTTTGCAATATTGTTAATTAAAGGGTATCATGCGTGTCACATCCATTTTCAGCATCCAGTTCTTGTCCAGAGTGATAAGTTCCAACTATCAATGTCATAATGTACCTTTCTATATTCTAACTGATCTCACCACTTTTTATGGCAAGCTTCCTATCATGGACTAGTCCTCCTGTTCCTCATCCCTATTTTCTCTAGGTATTGTTACCGTATTGCCATTTATTATTCTTATATACCACAAATGATTATTCTGTGTCTATACCTCTCCTTCTGACTCATTTCAGTGAAAACTCAGAATAATAACCTGATGTGTTGATGTATGTACAGATGATGCACTGTCCATGGCTCAGTGTTTCTGTGTAGTCACAAAAAATAGAAGTTGCACACCCATACATTGTATCCACTCATTGTATGATAAACTGAATTCAAAAAAAACTCCCTGCTGAACTAAACTCTGTGACAGATGACACAGTAAAGATAATTTGTGAAATTCACAATTGTGATCACATCCAGACTATTCACCACCCTGGGTGAGAGTATGGGTGCCCACTACTAGCATCTTCTCCATGAGGAAGTGAAATGGCTGTTAAGGGGTAGGGGCTCTCTCACCTTGTTGGCAAGAGGGAAGAAGTAGTGCAGTTCCTGTGAGAGCAGAACTCTGACTTTGTACAACCCCAGTTGGACAAGGAATGGGTAGCTAAACTTGTGTATTTGGCAGACTGTTCATTTTCTCTATGAACTTAATATTTCTCTGCAGGGGAGTTTCACAAGTAGTTTTTACAGTGAGACATAAGATGGATGTGTTCAAAAAATAATCTGATTCTGGGATAGCTGTGTCTGAGAAGGAGATATTGAAATGTTTCTATTCTTGGGCCCGGAGAAATAGCACAGCGGCGTTTGCCTTGCAAGCTGCCGATCCAGGACTTAAGGTGGGTGGTTCGAATCCGGGTGTCCCATATGGTCTCCATGCCTGCCAGAAGCTATTTCTGAGCAGACAGCCAGGAGTAACCCCTGAGCACAGCCGGGTGTGGCCCAAAAACAAAAAACAAAAAAAAAAAAAGAAATGTTTCCATTCTTGCAAAAAATTCCTGATTGGCACTTATATTATGCAGAAGGTCATAATCAATATGAAAAACAGCATTTAAGGGCATTAGCTCACAATTTAATCATGAGTACTCTGAACGTGAGAATTCACAGAAAAGAAAACTCTGGGTTGAGAATCCATTCATGGAAGATGCCCACTCTTGTGCAAAATAAAATGTGTTGTAAGATCACTCCAGGCACTGTATTTCTAAACCCCACCCAACCTGGTCTGAAGAAGTAGGTTAGCAGGAAAGAAATAATAAACCAAGCTAGCCAGGAAAGGTGATCATGGAGTCCATGGCCACCTTGTACTCTGCCTCGAGCCCAAAAAGCTAGAACACCTCTTTATTAAAACCAATTCCCAATACCAGGAGGCTTCAGGTCAAGAGAGACAGAAGTACATTTCAGTGGACTTTTACATATCAAAGGAAGAGGTTTAAGAAAGGATGACTTTGGGGGAACACCTTTGTTTGGGGATCATACTGAATATCATCTTACACTTTTGGAGCTAGCCACCGGGGCTGCACATGGGTGTGCACTGACAGAGGCTAGGAGCAGAGTCCTGACTCCTGGAACAGCCGCCCAGCACACAGAAGAGCCAAATTAAGTGTAAAGCCGTAGGTTGCCGACCACTGTCATAGGGTATATCCCTAGGAATGGTATAGCTGGATCATATGGGAGCTCAATTTCCAGTTTGAGGAATCTCCATATTGTTTTCCATAAAAGCTGGACTAAATGGTATTCCCACCAGCAATGAATTAGAGTTCTTAATGTTTCAATTACTTCTAAAATGTCCTAACTTTGAGTTATGCCCTAACATGTGATATGTCCTGAAGAACATTCCATGTGAACTAAAGAAGAATGCA
Source organism: Suncus etruscus (assembly GCF_024139225.1). NCBI lineage: Eukaryota > Metazoa > Chordata > Mammalia > Eulipotyphla > Soricidae > Suncus > Suncus etruscus. Next base: position 92,657,672 of record NC_064850.1, on the reverse strand, counting down.
TAGTGCAAAGGAGAATTCATGTTTTGGAGGATAAAAAGCCCTGTATATATCCAAAAATCAATTCTTTTAGCTCCTGTTTAGATCTTGTCTCTTTACTGATCTGCTTGATCTGTTTGTGAAAGAGGAGTGTTGACGTTTCTCACTACGATTATGTTTTTGTCAGTTTTTCTTTAGATTTGTACAAAGCTTTATAAACTTTGCTGTGCTTTCATTTGATACATGAATGTTGATGACAATTAGTATTTCTTGATCTATTATTCCATTACTAGGAAGTAGTGTCTATCATTGTCACTACTTGCTTTATATTGAATGCTATTTGGTCTGATACAAGTATGGCTGCCTAGCTTTTCCCTTCCATTGGTTTGATTGTTTTCCATTCTCTCACTCTGAATCATGTCTATCCTGTGAGATTAGCTATGTTTTCTGTAAACAGATGAATTTTTTAAAGAAAAAAAAAACATTGCCATTTAGATTAATAATATAAAGACTGTGGTGTCATTTTTACTTACACATGTATAAAATCAAGATTTTTTTTTGAATACTTTATTCTTTATAGGTTACGTCTGAGTAATCCTTGCGAGATTGGCTTAATTGTTGCAAATGATGCCGTTTGTTTTAAAAGACTCTTGTCTCTCCCTCAGCTAAAAAACTTTGCAAGATAATAGACTCTGAGCTGGAAGTTTTTCTTCATTTAGTACATAAAATATATTCTATCCTTTTCTGACTTATAAGACATCATATAGAAGGATGTTGTGATTCTTGTTTCCCTTATATTTGAGGATTTTCTTCTCTTACTGTTTTACATATCTGTCTTTGTCTTTTGATTTTACCATTTTGATTACTAGGTGTCTTGGAATTGTTTAATTTGAGTCTATTTTGTTTGGCACTTTGAACCTCTTGAATCTGTGCAGATGCCTCTCTCCTGAGACTAGGAAAGATCTTGGTTTTTATTTCTTCAACCACCTGTTTACCACTTTCTTTTTCCTTTCCTTTTGGTATTCCTTTAATTTGAAGGTTATTTATTTTGTTAGTACCTATCACAAACCGTATTATCTTACATTCATTTACTCCTTTTTTCGCTTCATTATGGCAATGGGTATTATCATCAATATCAACAATAGAACCATCCACAGGTTGAAATTCGATGTTGCTTTGTTTTTGTTTTTTTGATACATTCAATTCTACCTTTCTAAAAATCTTTTATACCTAGACCAGTTCATCTTTGAGTTTGCTGAATTTTTCTCCCAGTGATTATTCTAGTTCCATGGTTGTTGCATGGAGCATTAAGTTCCTCATTAATGAGGTTTAGGCCTTATCTGATCTCAATTTGTGGCACTAGTTTCCCTATCTGTCAGAGAAGGGGAATTTCTTTGTTTCTTCCATTTTCTTTAAAGATTTGTGGATGCTGAGGCCAGAGCGGTGGCGGAGTGGTAGGGCATCTGCCTTGCATGTGGCTGACCTAGGATGGACCACAGATCAATCCCCCAGCAACCCATATGGTCCCCCAAGCCAGGAGCAATTTCTGAGCACATGGCACCCTGCGCATCACTGAGTGTAGCCACAAAAAATGTTTAAGAATAATTTGTGATGCTGTGATCTAAGATTCTGATTTCCAGTTACCTTAGATTTGTTTCCTTGTTTTAAAGCAATCTTGTTTTCCTTACAATCTGCTTATCTAGCAATGCTTTACAACCTAGCACTCCAACTCTAAATCTAACCATTTTTCCACCTTTAAGAAGATATTTCAATGGTCCTGCAGGTGAATATCTAGTAATTCCATTTGCATAGGTTATTATGGAGGTATCTGAGGTAAGATATCAAAACTAGCCACCCTTAGAATTATTGGGATTGAAGGGTTGAAATTTTCTGCACCCCAGTTTTGGGTTCAAGAGTTGGGCCATGGGGGCTTCCTCAGTCCAGGGGGTTAAGGGAAGGTCACCACAGCAAGGGTAACAGGGTGGGAAGATTGGGGCTTAAAATATTTTATATCCATCTTACTCCTTTCTCAAAATCAGCTAACCATTTAATATACAATTCACTCTCTTCCCAGAATTGGCTACACATCTTCAACTCATTCCCTTACCAAAATTGACTAATCTATAAAAAGCATATACATCCCACCTAAACAGCTCAGAGATAGAATAGACTCCCCAAGACTGTTCAGGAAATCTCTTAGCAGACCTCCACTCTGACTGATCCATATGCTCTTTCCTTAGTAAATTTACTTTGCTCTTTTCTACCCCTTCTTGTTCTCCTAGTAAATTATTTTACCAGCTCACCACCCAGATATATTAAAACCCAGGTTTCAGTTCTCCCTCACTTAATATTTTTTTGTTTGTTTTTCTGAGCCATACCCAGTGGTGCTCAGGAGTTACTCCTGGCTCTGCGCTCAGAAATTACTCTTGGCAGGCTCAGAGAACCATATGGGATGCTGGAAATCAAACCTAGAACCAGGTTGGCCATGTGCAAGGCAAACACCGTCCCTGCTGTGCTACTGCTCTGGCCCTCGGCCCCCACACTTCATAGTTTTGTCATCGATCCACCCAAGCTGACAGGATCCAGTGAGAATATTTTCACTATTTGGCAGTCAGAATCTACTTCCACAATCAGATGAAAAGGAAAAAAAAAAAAACCTCCCAGAATTGCGTTCCACTTTTTATTTTTTTTTTTAACTATCTATTAAAGGTGGTCACCACACCAGCCACAGTAATGGGGAATTCAGATACCATTCTCTTCCTATTGTTCTGATTTGGAGTTTTAGTTGCTGCTGCTTTATAAATAACTGTTTTCATCAATGAGTCCTTGACAACAGAGGAAATTCATGAGGATTAGGCATCAAATGTGAAAATACTGCCACTGTCACATGAATTTCTATTACTTCTCCTTACAAAGAGAGGTTTAAGATGGCAGGCTGTATGTCCTAGACTGTACCTACTCAAGAAACCCTGTGTCCTCTCAGCTGTAGTGCTGCTTCTCTCCAGAGACACCTCACCTTGTGCTGTGAAAAGTAAAATATGGTGTCACTGGTAAGGTGAGAACATGAGCAAAGAGCGTAAAAGAAATCATGTCAACATTGCTGAATCATCAAGCTTTATCTCATATCCATTCTACAGAAAGAGCTTGTGTGTTCCTCTAAATACTATTACTTTTAGGAGTTAAGGCTAGAGAAATTATATTCTCAGATCTGTTAAAATTTAAGTTCATATTTTAATATTATTTCTGACTGCTATATGGCAACATTGGTACAGGAGGAAAATAGTTGAGATTAAAAAAGAATGGCCCAGAGAAAAAAATCCTGAGCACAGGATATGTAGATAGATCATCCTTCCAAGTACTCTGCTCTTCTCCCAGCCTTTGTATCTAAACAATCTTGCCTTAACTCATTGCAGAGGTTTCACTCATGAGTCCCCCCCACCACCAAAAAAAAGAAAAGATTGGCTGAGGATGAGGTTCTACCTAAGGAGACCCTATAATCCTATAACCCAGCCTCCTTACCTTTCTTTTTCTCAGTTTCTAATAAATTCAGCTACCTTGTGCTTTCAAGCATGACTACCTGAGGACAAGAACTGAGTCCTATAACAACTGGAACCCCTAAAGAAACTTTCTTCTGACACAAAATACCAGGATGGCATGGGTAGGTAGTCCAAAAATCATTTAGTTTCTTGAAAGTCACCTCACTGGTTTCCCACTTTGGGTTCTCATGAGCTAATCCACTTTTCAGTATCTATTTTAATTATTGCCTAAAGCACACCTATTAAGAGTATTATGAAAATGGATATAGAGGGAAATCAACAGGACTTGGGAAAGACAAGACTTGGAAACGAACCAGAAAAGATATCTAGAGCAAAGAACGAGGAAAGAAGAAACAATAGGGCACCCATACACACACACTAACAAGCTTTAGTTGCTTTGACATTACACCAAAGCACAGAGAACTACTTCCTCCTTATGAAAGCTTGACTGCCTTCCATTTTCTGACCATACTTCTTTCTCCAGTTGTTTCTTACCTGGATTTCTTCTTTCTTTTAATTTTGTTTTACCACAGCCAACAGTGCTCAGAGTTCACTCCTCGTGGGCCAGGGGACTATTTGGAATGCCAAGTATTGAACCCAGGGTCAGCCTCATGCAAGGACAGAGCCCTTCCCATTGGATATCTCTCTGGCCCTTCTTTTATCTCTGGAGCTCTCTCGGTGCCTTTTGCCATCACACAATTTCTGACATGTGCCAAATCCTAAACTGTAGTTCCAGCCTTTCTCCTGAGCAGGAACACTGAACTCTGGTAGTAGTTCCCAGAATTCCAAGATCCAGGGCATTCCCAGTTCCACAGGACATCAGATTATGCCAAAAACAATCATTGTTAGTCTGATGCAGAATGAAGGAAATACCAGGCTGCAGAGCCATGAGACTACAAAGTGAATAAACTTTTAACCCCCCTCTTATCCTTAGAAAACCTAACCAGGCAGCAGGGGACAAAAATGCAAAGCCCCTAGGCCTGGGCCAGACGTAGAAGAGAGAGATCATTCAAAAGCGCTTCTCATCAGTAGTCAATATTCAGCAGTCATTTTATGGGGGAAGGGGGTGCAGAGGGAAATATCACCACACTCCTAGGTGCTGAGGGCTACTTACAACTCCATTTTGGAGGGCCACTCTTTGAGGTGCGGGGTGGGGGGATAACATAAGGTGTCAAGAATCAAATTCAGACCTCCTGTAGCTTTATGGTAAAGGGGACTTTATAGGCAAGGGCTGGGGAGAAACAAAGAGAACATTTAGAATAAAAACAAAGATCCAGAAAGGCATCACAGCCCCATTCTGTAGTTAAAGCCAAAAGGAGTTTCGCAATTTTCTTCCTTCATCATGTTGTATGAAGTTAACTAGGGAAGTAAATTCTTAGTAAGCATAAAGAAACTCTTAAAAATTGTGAGCAAGCAACATGTCAAATCTCTGGTAGAGAGTGGGAGCCCCAAAACTTTGGGAAGAGAACAACATGAAAAATGAAGATTTTGGGGCCGGGCGGTGGCGCTAAAGGTAAGGTGCCTGCCTTGCCTGCGCCAGCCTCGGACGGACCACGGTTCGATCCCCCGGCGTCCCATATGGTCCCCCAAGCCAGGAGCAACTTCTGAGCGCATAGCCAGGAGTAACCCCTGAGCGTCACCGGGTGTGGCCCAAAAAAAAAAAAAACCAAAAAAACAAAAACAAAACAAAAAAAAAGAAAAATGAAGATTTTATTTCTGAAGTTCCAGTTCCCTAAGTCCTGTAGGTGTACTCCTGTTGCATCACCAGAATGGTGTCAGGACCTCTGAACCATAAAATTGGAATGAGATTCTCCAAGAAGCACCTGAGCACTAGGATCTGGAACCCAGGACAGTTTAGATGATTCAGTTCACATCAGAGGAACCAGTTGAAGCCATGAAGGCAGACAAGCACTAAGAGAGGTGGAGAGGCTGGAGGTCCAAGGCAGGGGGCCCAGAGAGGCACTGAAGTCAGAGAAGAGGCCACAGTGGGTGCTCTTAGCCAACACTTTCACACCACAGCAAGGAGATATCAGCAGACAGATGTCTTTAAAGCTTCCCAATTCCTCCCAGCCAAGCGTGAGGACAGACATAAGCCGAGCATGTGCACAGCTGAGCTGCTTGTGTCGTTGCAGCCTCCACCACAGCCCCTGAGTAAAGCTCAAGAAAGGCTCCCACCTCTGTACTGACATCAATGCAAATGTCCCTTCTGATTGTGAAGGTCATCTGCATTCAGGTGGAGAGCAGCCTGCAGGAGCATTTCCCATCAGAATTCAGTCCTGGTCTTGGGTGATGGTGTGAGAAGAGACAGAGCCCAGGACTCTGGGATTCCCTCTTCCTGTATGTAGTGTGATTTCTGTATTACCACAACAGAGCCCACATTTCAAAGATCAAGGCTTTATTTTCTTTCGCTCCAGTGTCTCAACTGTAGCAGCATATCAGAACATCACCACACAAAAACACAGTTCTCCCCTTTACAAAGAGGGCAAAAGAGAGGAAGAAACAATAATATTCACAACTAACACTTATCCATCCTTATAACAAAACTTGTGCGTCTCATGGGTTGAGAGCAGTGTTACATTCGCATTGAATAGGCACAGTCATCCTTAAATATAAATAAAACCCAAATGGCAGAATGCACTGGAGATTCAGTTCTGGGACGGGGGATCTGGATGGTGGGCACTTGGAGTAAGACATTGGCATTTGAACACAGAAACAGAAGCCACACAAGAGGCTGCCATCCTGGTAAATGGCTAGATTCAATCCAAAGTTAAGAAAATAATTGTAAAAACTTATTCTATTTTAAATCCATTTTAATTCTACCATAAAAATAAAAATAAAACAAGAGCAAAAATCAGAAACAAAACAAAAACAAAACAAAAAACCCACAAAATTCATCTATAAATGGCTGAACTTCAAAGAGTTATCTGAGCCAAATTCATGCACGGCGAGAGTGTACTTGCCGTGTATGATACTGGCTACATATCACTCCCAGGAAAAGAAATATACCCACCAGGATCATATTAACTGGACATCAGTGGGGGTATGAATTTCAGTCCTTTGAAACATCAACGTCACAACCAAACAAGAGATTGTGGCTGAGTGTGGGTGGTACCACCAACTCTGATGCTCAGGATGAGGGGAAAAGTGAAGTCCATCAAAATGAACAACCACTTAATTTTACTTAGTGCTTAATAGCTCTCACGGCCTATTTCAGTAAGTGGCTCATTTAGTTCTTGACACACAGGGGAAGGCAATATTAGTAGAGTTGCCCATAGTTTTCTAAAATCTGCTCCCTACCTCTCCAAGATACCAACATTACCACCCTCACACTAAAAAGGGGAAAAAGTAAGCAAGTTCTCCAAAGGAGCTTCCCCAGAGGTGAACCATGGAAAACAAAACCCTCGAAGAAATAAGGACAATTCTGCAGTAGCATGGCATGTTTTACGTGGATATAAAGGGTGGCTGATTAAATTTTAAGAATTCAATCTGCTTATTGCTCCATCACAGAATACTAGAAGGTAGGTAGGATCAGTAAGAGCAGGTGTAAACACTTCCGACAGCAGCTCAATCTCCAGGGATTTCTCCATCCCCAGTGTGAAGGAACCTGAAGCGTTGGTTGCCTCCTGGGGATGCCACTAGATAGGACAGAGCAACAATTGGGCCCCCAGCCTCATGGGTACACACAGGGGATGTCGAGGTGGCACTTCCCTAGAGGAAGCAGCCCCAAGGCACTGTGATGAGGTCTCACGATGAACTGTCCAGTGCCACCAGAGTTTTTGTAGGAAGCAAGAGTCAGGAAGAACCTAGTTGTGCCTCACACTGACAATGCCTGAGATCAAGGCCAAGGTCACGATCAGGACTTCCAGAATGAAAACACATATGCTTCCTGCTCATTTTTAAAGATGAATTCCCAAAGGAAATGGTACAGCCATTCAATCATGCCTTGGAGGTCTGGCAGCCAATTGATGGGCGAGAGAGGAAATCAGGCTTGCGTGTTCTCTGAGATAATCTGGTTCAGCTGTGCCAGTTCAGGCCGAAGGTGACACTGACTGAGGGAGACTGAAGGGTTGTGGGGAGTGGGCATCCAAGTGAGTGTAGACTTCAGCAGTGGGGCCAGCAAGGTCATCTAGCTCGGCAGCAAGGTGCTTGGAGGGAATCAATGGTTGGCAAGGAGACCGAAGCCAGAGATATATATGCTGCATTTTTTTTTAATCCATCCAACTGCACCAGAAACAGATTTGGTCAATAAACACACAGTCCAGAACACCTGAAAAGTGCTGTGTCCAACGGGTGATGTAGAAAGACCCAAGAACGAGGCAGCATTGATCCCAACTGCCTGCCCTAGAGAGAGAGCATTTCGAGAACTTCTAAGTGCTGGCCCCAGGAGTACATAGGCATTCTAGTCTGTCTCATGGGAAGCAAAAGGTCTTGGCAGGTGAAAGGAGTCAACTGCTTTCTACTGGGGCCACGGTCAAAACTAGGCCTTCCAAAATAAAAATGCACATGCTTCCTGCTCAATTTTTAAAGATGGGTTCCCAAAGGAAATGGTACAGCCATTCAGTCTTGCCTTGGAGGTCTGGCATAGGGGCCATTCTGTCAACTGGTGTGTGTCTGTTTAGAGCAGAGCAAATACCCCACACCAGACTGAAAGTTTTAGAAAAGAAAAGGAAAAGGCACATGAAGGTAGGTATCTTAGAAAATCTCACTTTGCTTTAAACATACCTTTTTAGCCCCATTAAAAGAGAAATTAAAAACATAAGCTTTATTATTTTACATTCAAGTCAAACTTCCATTTGGGGGCTTGACACAATTTTTGGACAGTGTTTAGCAACTAATTCCTTTGGTGCTTTTTCCCCTAACCCGATGGAAGAATTCAACCCTCTGAATTTGTTTTTTTTTTTTTTGTTTTTCAAAACAGCTTTACATTTTCAGTTGTAACACTTATTTATACACACACACACACACATTCACACACAAATGTCAAAATTTCTACATAGAAAAATAAAGGATAAACATTATCCATCTATTGTATGTTGTGTACTAGAACTCTTATATACACGTTTTTCCTTTAATTTTTTCACTCACTTTTCTTCCCTCCCCTGTGATCTATGGTTCTTGGGAGGAAAGTGCTAGAGTGAAGCAGAAAATCTACATTCCTTAATGGGGAGAAAGACGAACGGCAACTCTTCACTCTCCGTCCAAAGCCTTTGTCCCGACCTGCCACCACCTTGGATGTCCCTGTGGACGGCCTTCCAGGAAGCAGCTGGCCTGTCCCCCTTTCCAGAAGGCATCAGGGGGCAGAAGGCCCACCCTGCAGACACCCCGTGAATAACATTATCTCGGGGAGAGAGCAAGGCAATGACAGCAGGCAGGGAAAGCCCTTTGAGAAAAAAGGATTCTGGCATCACTTCCAGCAGCCCTTCCTTTAGTATGGCGTTCGACTCTCCAACTTATGCTTGGTGAGGAAGTACTTGAAAAACTCATAGACAGACCAGGAAATGGCAGTGGAGGGCATCTGGTAGATGATGCGCGCCTGCATGCCTTTGAAGTAGCCAGGCAAGCCGTTGAGCTGGTACACGGTCCGAAAAGCATTGGCCATGCCAGAAAGCCGGCCACTGATGTTGGCCAGGTTGAGGGCCATGTTCTCCTGAGTGTTGAGGAGGGTCTTACAAACGTCCAGTGGGGTGGTGGCAGCCGCAGCCAGGGCCCCAGCCAGCCCTCCTGAGATGATGTGGGACTGCGGGTTGTAGCCCCGGTTAGGGTTGACCTGTTCCTGCAAGAACTCATAGGTGATGAAGTGGATGGACTGGAAGGGAATGTTCATGGTCAGCTGTGTGGTATAACTCCTGTAGAAGGCCCTCAAGCCCTCCGTCCTCCAAACTGTCCAGACGCAGCCAAGGGCCGATCGGTGTGGTGAGTTGTACATCTGCATGCGTTGTTTCACCACTGTTGTCAGACGGCAGTGAGTGAGCAGTTGGGTTGGATCCCACCCAGGTCGCAGTGAAATGAGAAGCCAAGCCATAAAGAGAAACAGGTGAGTTTAGACCAGACACACTGGTAACAAGTCACAAAGAGCTAGAACACACACACTCCTGGCCTAGAAGCCACTGCCAATGGCTGCAATCATGGTCTCAGGCTCAGTCCCAGCCAGGGGCTCCTTCCTGCAGCTCAGCCTCTCCTACTTAAATCTGGCTGCAGACAGCTACTAAGGCAGGCAGCCACCAAAGCAGGCTACATTCTCTGACCTCACTCCCATCCCAAGCAGTGACTCCTCACCTTTGAAAAACTACTATTTCCCCATTGGCCCAAGTCCTGCTGCTAGACATGGGCTATCTTTACTCAGTGCTCTCGTGAAAATGTTATTTTGTTAGGACCAGATGAGTCCAAGTTCAATGACTAAGTTGAGTGAAGACCTTCAGCTTCATTTTCAAAGAAGTACTTCATGGTTTAAAGGACACAGGCAAACAGGGCCAGCTATGTTCCCTGAGGCCTAGTCTTAGTGTCTCCAATGCACTGTTCTCTACTCTCAAAGGAATCATGCTTTAATCAATAGCATATGGTCAAGGAAAAGGAGACAAAGCTTGACTCTTACTGAAAAATAATAAAATTCTCAGGTTGGTATGGGCTAGCAAAGTGGACAATGATCAGCTCACATAGGAATTGCCTCAAACACACACACACACACACACACACACACACACACACACACACACACACACACACACACACACACACACACACACAAGCCCACCTCCCAGTCGGGGTCTTCCTGTTTCTCAAGGCCAGAACTAATCCCCTTAGGTTGGGGCTGAGGAGACATCTGAGAGCAAATAAGCAGTTTCAACATTACAAAGCAAAACCAGGCAGACTGGTAATACTAAGCACAAAATGTTGACATTTTTACCCCGTGAGGGTAATTTTCATATAGAGGGGAATACCACATCCCATGAACAGAAGTCCCAGTTGAGAGAATGCCCAGTGACAGATGGCATTCCCTAGCTAGAAAAGGCTCAGGACTCTTCATAACACTCCCCAAGAAAATTTCCAGAGAAAAACTCACACGCACATGAACACACAGATTCCAAAATACAGGAGAAGCATGCAAAGGAATCACCAGGTGTTAAAACACACTCCCTGACCTCACTGGCAGAGCCTGCAGTGGGTCTTGAGAATCAGCTTTTCTAATAGACACTGGTGGTAATCTGTGGACCACACTTTGAGCAGCACTGTTAGAGGCAGAAAGACCACACAGCCACACACTTGGGCCCCTCCTCAAGGCTTTTAATAAGGTGGCAAAGAATTCTCCTTATTCTGACTCAAGCTCGGTGTCTCCTGCCTTATCCTCTGTCCTGTTTCACCTGGCACCTTTCTTCCTGCCCCTGCACACCCCCAACTGTCGCTCCCTGGAACCATGAACATTACCTTCTGCTGGATTCATTACCGCATCGTGCAGCAGAGTGGCCATACTCCCAGCTATGCCTGCAAAACAAACTCCAGAAAATTACCCTCCAGGATGGGTGTTCTGTGGAAGTCCTGGAACTTAAAATCAGATGGATCCAAGGACACTGTTTTTTTCTAACAATCAAAATTTACTATAGCTCCTCCCCATTGAGAACTGATATTTCAAATTCTCTAGTGATCAAAAGAAATGTTAGAGAAAGACAGTGTCCTCTACTATGACCTTGCAAAAGAAAGCCTCCTTTTATTTCTTGAAAAGGCTAGACTTGCCAACATTAATGGTACCCAGAACCAACCCTCGGCTGTTCCTACTCTAGATTTTTTTTTTTTTTTTTTGCTTTTTGGGCCATACCATGTGACATTCAGGGGTTACTCAAGGTCATGCACTCAGAAATCGCTCCTGCCTCAAGGGACCATAGGGGATGTCAGAGATCGAATCAAGGTCCGTCCTGGATCAGCCACGTGCAAGGCAAATGCCCTAACACTGTGCTACTGCTCTGGCCTCTCTACAGTTTTTAACCTTTTCCCAACAGTGGCCCCCTTCTGGCCCCGTTTCCTTCCTAAATCCACCCCCAAATCTTATCAAGTGGTCTCCATGCCCCATTCCAAGGCTCCCCGATTACTCCCCCCCCCTTTACTTGATTTTCACCTGTGCCTGCTTGAAATCTCCTGACCCACCACTGGGAAACAACAATCTTGACCTTAGTTCTTTCTTATCTACCCTGGCTTCAGTAGTCAAATGGGCTCACTTGGCCCTTAAACAGAAACAGTCATAACCAGGAAGGAGAAAATAAAATGACAAGAAACCTTTAGGTAAATTCTGTGTACAATTCAGCATTTTTTAAAGAAAACAGCCAATATGAGTTTGTTTCAAATCTGTGCCTTTTCTGGTGCTGCCCTGCTGCATGGAGGAATTTATTTGGTCTGGCCTCAAAACCCAAAAACTTTCAAAGCCTTAAAGACTGAGGCCTTAGTTTATACTTTTGGGTTTCCTGGACACTTCCCATAAATGGGATTCTCTCAAGATGCGAGGTGTAAAGAAGTCAGGACAGGGCATTAGAAATGCAGGCAAAGCCCAAACCCTTGTCCTCAGAAACGTCAAAATGCACCCCAGCACACACTACAGTGAAGGTAGATGGTAGGCTGGGCACAGCTTGGCATAAAATGAGCTGGGTCAAAACCCCTTCAAAGGTTTCAGTGACCAAGGACTAAACATGACAGAAGGGAATTTCAGCAAAAGGGTTTCAGGCCACGGATATAGGGAAAGCACCGAGCATCAATAACGTCTCAAAAAATGCATTGGGGCCAACGTTTAAAATGCAAACCACATGTCCACAAACCAGCCCAGTGCAGTCATAATAAAGGTTTGTAGGTGGAAGGGTTGAATCTCTCAGTGAAACACAAAGTAGAGAGGAAAGTTGCTGCCACTTACCCTCCCTAGGGTGGGAAAATTAATTTGGCTAGACTAAGTATACTTTAGACCACAATCCACAGTCCCATTTCATACCCCAACAAACCAAAATCACTGCTCAGCAGGAACCTGGCTAAAAGACCAGGTCAGAGCTGAGCTGCCTGCCAACCGCCCCACCCGCCTCTCCTTCAAAACAGCAAAACTATTTCAGCCCTTGCTTGCAGAGGTGCGACTCATATCAACAGAAGTGCATGAGGGCGAAATTCCCAAATCCCCAGAAGCTTAAGGTGGGAAAGGCCTTCTGCGCTGGAGCAAATCCTTTGTCAGCCATAAAACTTCTTGACCTTTTAAAGCTTAGTTAGATCTTGACGATGCAGAGACCTGTAGAACCAGTTTTTAAATAGTCTCAAAGAAGCTGTCCAGATAACTTTTTGAATCCAGCATTCAAAAGTTTTTTTTTCCCTATTCAGGGCTTTTTTTTTCCTAGATCTGATCATTATTTGCTTTTGAATGTTTTAAAAAAAATTTTTAAACCAAAAAGCCCCAACAACAATCAAAACTGAAACACCTCTGTCAACCGACTGTCCCCAGGCTTCAGAAAACAAAAGAAGGGGAACAGATAAAAGGCGTGTGTGCATGTGTGTCTGAGTGTGTTGGGGTGCCTGCTCGCAGGACTCTAGAGTTCTTTATTCATAAGCAAGTGAGGCGGAGATGAGGCGGCAGCTGCTGGGCCACAGGGAAGAGCCCTGGGGAAAGGTCTGTTGAAGGAGAGAACTTTCTAACTCCAGACAAACTCTCAAATACCGTTGGCTAGGTGGCTGTTTCCTTGGTGGTGGAAAACGGCATTTAAAGTCCTTTTCATGTTTTCATAGCAGGCAAAGTACATGGCGTGGGCCGGCCCTGCACCCATCACCATCACATTAAGGCCTCGCAACGGCCTCCAGAAGCCTTCAGTCCGCATGATTTTCTTGAGGGCTCCGTAGATGCTCGTGTACTGGGCTTTGGGATCTGGATTCAAACTCTGCATTCGTGTCTGGAGAAGAGTGAGAAAACAAGAGGGGGAGTTAACAAGGATGGCAAAGAAAAGGAAGATGCTGAGAAAGAAAAATATTTTCAGAGCCCCAAAATTTCTTCAGAAAACTTTTATTTCACATCTTCCTAAATTCCCACTCTCTTCTTTCCCTTGTTCACATTCACATGGATTTTTCCAGGCCCAGCAAAGTGGGAAACATAAACATAAGCACAAAAACATATTAAAAAAGATATGTGCATATCTATGCTCACAGCGCACTTAGTACAATATCTGGGATATGGAAACAAAGCAGGTGAAGAAGAGTAGATAATAAAATTATGGTATATAGCACAGGAAAAGATGAAACCATACCATTTGCTGTAGGTTGGATGGAAATGCAAGATTGCATGGTAAGTATAATGTGTCAGAAAAACAAGGACAAATACAGACATCCTCACTAATATGTGACATATACAGAATAACATATCTAGGGAATGGAAGGTATCAAAGATGGGTAAAACATTGGGAGGAAATGGCAAAGAATGAAAGAAATGGAGGGAAAAGCAAGAAAAGGAAGTCCAGAATTATCAGGAGCAAGGGACAGAGGAGTCCTGGGCCTAACTGTGGGATAGAGGCAAGATACCTGCATACCTCTGTACCAGTGCTTCTCAAATAGTGGTGTGCGGCCCCAAGGGTGTGAGGCTCCTTAAAGGGGGGCGCGTTTGATCTCAGCAAACACTGTCATAGCAAGCTAAGCCCCATGTTTATGTCTCTGTATGACTGTGGAACTGAGAGTTACTGTGTCCTCTTTGCAAAACGTGCCCATTGTAGCCATTAATCCAGACATCGCCTCTGATTAAAAAATCAGCTCAAATTATTTTATATGGTTTTTTTTGCAGGTTAAAGTTTTTTTAAATAAAGATACTATTTACAGTCGCGCGGGGGACACGAAAAATGTTTTCTTCTTCCTAGGGGGGCATGACAGAAAATAATTAAGAAGCACTGCTCTAAATCATGAATAGCACTCACACTACAGTCATTAACTTTACAGCTCTAAAGGAGTCAGGTTGGGGGCCGGAGGGAACCTGGCGCCATTGGTGGAGGGAACAGTCACCTGGTGGTGAGATGGGAGGGGAGACCATTATCTGCCCAAAACCCTGGTGCAAACAACTTTGTAAATCATGTCTAAGTCAACATTTTGAAAAAGTAAATACAACTAAACAGTATACTCAGAGATCAATCATTTCTAAGTGCTATTTTCCTACAGCAATTATCATCCTAGTTCTGATGTGTTGTATCCTCACATCATAAAACCTCATAAAATCAATAGATCCTGAGAAAGAGAATTATTCTCCAGGACATGGGAGGGCCTTGTCTAAACAGTTGGAGATGTGGAAAAGAGAAAAATTGGTGAGCCTAGAGAAGGAAGATTCTGCCTCCATTTTTTGAACCTGAGCACCTCCACATTAGCTCTTCTCTTCAGCTCTCGGCAGTCATCCTGCCCTACAGGGTTGGGTTTTACCAGCCACTACAATCCAATGAACCAATTCCCTGAATAAACATATCACTTACCTCTTCATGTGCATAGTATGCACTAGTATGCACATCCATGTGCACACAAACTCACACACATATACTCTATTGGTTCTGTTTTTCTCTGAAACTCTGACTTGCAGTAAATAAGATTTTGTCAGATGAGGGAAGGACCACTCACTCAGTCCTGGGAAGCTCACTCAGTCCTGCCTGCAGAAGCAACAACATCACACACACACACACACACACACACACACACACACACACACACACACACACCCCATATAGTGCTAGGTGGTATCAAATTTTCTGTAGAGGCCCAACATAACAAAAGGCCAAAGGCAAGTAACACAGGACACCCATCACTGGGGCAAAGGGATGTCTGTCTCCTATTTCTTCCCACTAAATATAGGACACTTTCCTGGAATGACCTAACTCTACAAATCACCTTTCAGGGCTTCCCCTACAGAGCCAAAGTCCATATCAAGAGGTGTTTCCCAAGAGCAGGGAGTGGTCTGCAGATCCTCATGCTCACTGAGCCTGTCCCTAGGAACTAACCTGGTTGTGATGGCCCTGACAGGCAAGAGCTGTCTCCGACCCTGCGTCTTCCAGTCCCTATCCCTGGGTTCGGATGAGCAGACACAGAGGTTTCAGAGATCCAGTGGCTGGCTCAGGGGAGCCCAGTACCCACCTCAGCCATGGCATCTAGCTCTTCGGACAAGAAAACAAAGAGGAACACACACTTTGCTCACAGTTTCTGGTGTTTAGACATTCTTCTGAGTCTTTAGTGTTGATTCTCCAGATGATTTTTATCAACACTCAGTTTGGAGAACCACTAAACAGAGTTGCCAGCCTAAGAGTATCCTCTTGGGTTACATAGAGCAGGGGATGAGGTATAAGGAGCCAAGGCTTTAGAAATAGCCCCCTTTGGTCATAGGGGCCATACCCCCACAGTGTGAGGGCAGGAGGGGGTCCATGCAGTGCTGGGGATAAAACTTGGGGCCTTGCACAGGCTAGCCATCTACCTGGTCCTCACCTCCACCTCAAATTAGAAGTGAGGTCTTTGAGATAAATATCACTGAACCTCAATGATCATCTTCTGTGGAAAAGAGCCCTTAAGGATTCTTCACCCTCAGAGAGTGGCCTGTGAGGGACCAGTCCAGCCCTTGGGGTCCACAGTGCCTAGGATGGTCAATGTGGTATGAAACTTCAGTCTTGTGACATTGTTCCTTTTTAATCCTGCCAAGAGGACCCTTGATTCAGGACAAGCATTTGGGTACTGAATGGGAAAGACAAGGGGAGATGGACACAGGCCACTGGGGTGCCCAAGAAGAGAGCAAAGAGAGAGAGGAAAGGAGGGACAAATCCCCTGTGATGTCACAGGTACATTTCACAGAACATGGTGAGCCAAAGGCAGGGAGGAGAAATCAGTCCAGTCTCCTCAAAAGCAACTGTGACATGAGGCGTGAGGGTTTGACATGGCCACCTACTGTGCTGGGAGGGAGTACAAAGAGCTGGTGCTCGCAGCTGGATGGAAGGAGAAGCAATATTAGACACCACGGGGAACTATCGTGACTGGGACAGGGGAAAGGGGAGGGCCGAGAGTGCTATGGGCAGCCTCAGGGACAGCGAAGAGGTGAAGCAAGTCACAAGGAAGATGAGAGGACAAAGAACTCAAAGCAGAGCCAGGGAAAGGCAGCTGCCAGGCGTGGGACAAGGAGGGTGATTGGGACAGATTTTCTTTTGAAACAAAAAAAAAAAAAGCCAGTCTGTGAATGGACGCCAGTGATGGCAGCACCCTGGAGAAGAGATCTGTCTGTCTGTCAGTCTGGTAGCTCTGCAAGGCAGCTGCCTGGGACCACACTCTATTTTAGTAAGTCAAGAGAGCAGAGAGAAGAAAATGAATCAGGTTGCAGAAAAGGGCAGATTAAAACTATCACACACCCCACACTCACACACTTACTTATACATTCCACCTACCCCACACACACAACTCACATATCCCACACACATGCATATCAAAAACTCCACACACCTCACACACTCTACGTATACCCCACATAAACATCATACATCCCCCCACAAATCCCCAAACCCCCACACTACACATCTCAACGTACACTCCACAGCCTACACACACATCCCTCACATCCCTATATACATACACACATACAATACCCTATATTCCCACACTCCACAAATACTCCTACCACAGACATATCACACATCTTCAAAACTCCCACACCCCATACACTCTCCATATCCCCCACACCACACATTTCTACATACATCCCACACTCCATACACACATCAGACACCTGTACATGCCCCACATCCCCTAAAAGCCCCCCACTCCAGACAGGATCTCACAAGCCTGCCTCTCTTGTCCCATGTTTCAGTCCCACTCAGGGCCACACAGTTTCAAATTTCATTCTTTTGTTTCAGGGAGTTTATCAAGCACCTTCTCACAGGAATGGCCCTGGAAAAGCAACCCAGGAACAGTTCAACTGAGTCAGACATTCTGGCAGTGAGGGCTCATTGCCTACACCCACCCTCCCAGAAAAGGTGAGAGTATTGAGGAGCTGCAGGTGTCACGAGCCTCTGGGTGGCAGCCAAGGAGAAGCCAGCAGTAAGCCAAGGAGAAGCCAGGTGGAGGGGCATAGCTGGAGGTACCTATGTGTGTTAAGAGCCACTCTTTGTTGCATGCTCAGAGGAACAAGATGGACCTGAAACCAGAAGACTGAGGTCTCTGCTCTGACTGGACCACTCCTGTGCAGCCTAACTGTGCAGCCTAACTATGCCCCCTCCAGCCCTAGAATGTACTACAGGGGACACCACATCCACAAGAACAAACTGCATTTGTTCTGAACTGGCTCCATAAACTCCCAGCAAGGCCAGAATAGAGTGTGGGGTGTCAGGATGCTGCCATTTCTCCCTCAAGGAGGCAGACAGAAAAGGCCTGCCTGTGGCTCTGTTCTCTTACAGAGGGGAGGGGAAGAAAGAGGCGGGAGTGGAAAATGTGTACTCTGCCCCTGTGAGCTCACAGGATCAGGTAACCAGTGGCCCTGAATGAAGGAACCCAGCTCAGAACCTACCTGCAGGATGGGAAATGAGACTTGCAGCAGGAAAGCTTGTGCCGGTGATCCGACAGAAGAGGAACCAGCACCAGAAAGAGCAAAGAAAACAGGAGAACCTGGTGTCCAGGGATCCTGCACAGGCCAGCCAGGCCCGGACCAGCCCTGGCAGTGTCTTGCAGGTTCCCAAGCTCCAATCTGACCTGCATACGGCTGGGAATTCCCTCCCCTTTTAAGAGACCAGGCAAAGGAGCACATGGTTCTCAAGGCACAGAGAGAACACACAACCTAGCACATTGGCAGGCATAGTTCCCACCAAGAACAAGGGCTGCAGGCCAGAAGCCAGCCAGGATCTCAGTTCCCAACTTTCTCCCACAGAAGGAAAGCAGGTTCTGGAGCCTTGTGAGCATTAAGAAAAGGGCCAACAAAGCTGGCATCCGTAGCCCGACATCTGCTACAGAATCATAAACCAAAATAGTACAATCCACTCATATCCCTCTGCCAAGAGTTTTCCAGGAGCACTGACACTGATGACCTTTATGGAGCCTAAGGCTGACAGCAAGCCCCAGCACTACCACCCCTCTCTCCATCTTCTCCAAGCACCTCTGCAAAACCTGTCCTTCAGCTCTCTCGCCAGATCCTAAAATCCTCAATCCTAATGTGGACTGGAGCAAGACTGAGGCTGACTGGAGGGGAGGCCAGGCTCCACTGATGACCTGGAAGGCCTGCTGACATTCCAGAACCCTCAGGACATGCTGCAAATGAAGAAACCAAACCACTGCTAGAACCACACCCAGTAGCTTTCAGTGCTCCAGTTCAAAGTGTGCTGACTCAGAACTTGCAGCCCTGAGGCACTGGTGGGATCCAAAGGACCATACTCTGGCTCCTTTGAAAATATAGTAGCACCCTGCCACCATCCAACCCATTCCCCGGTATGAGCCAGGATGGAACAAGGGGACCCACCCCAGAGCACCTGTCCTTAAATCAAAATCCCAAACAAAGCATATATCCCACAATCTACAGCAATATTTGTAGACACAAAGAAAATATCTCATTTTCCTTTTCAATCAATAGAAATATCTGGTCCTCTTCCCGCCTTCTAGCTCGGGAAGGATCTCCTTCCTTCCTGGGAGCTTGGAGGAATAGCAGCACAATAGGTTCTGGCTATAGGACTTACCAGGGAATTTTTCTTATTAAACCTGTGCATTGTGAAACCGCGCAGGGGCACTCACAGAACATTATGACAAATATATGGATATCATTGTGTTTCATTGCTTGTCATTATCTGAACACCGTCCAGGAGCTCGTTTTATTCCTTTACTCCCTCACTCCCATCTCTTGTTACCCCACATTTAACCATTTTTCTATACTAACAATTTTTGTTTCGGCCAAGGTGGATTACATATCTTTCGCAGTAATTTTTTGGGTGAAGTCTGAAGCTTCAGCAGGCAAAGCGTCACAGCAAGGTTTCATGCTGTAGGTTTTTTGGCCAAGATAAGGTGAAGATGCAGCCTCGGCTGCCCCCCACAGCTTTCTCTCTCCTTACTCCCCGTCCCCAGGATTATTTCTGGACACCTGCTCAGGGTCCCAACAAGTGGGTTCCGGCAAGGTGCAATTTAAAAGAGACCCAAGGCTTCCTTGCTCCTGCAAGGGGGTAGGAGGGGACTGGTGAACTTTCAACTTCCAGCAGTTAGGAAGCAAACGTCTCGGGGATTCAGAAGCTTCAGCAGGCCACAAGGGGATGACATGACTCCATGTTCTCTTCTCTTGTCCAAATCACAGACCAAAGTGGTGTCTCGGGAATACCACCCTCCCTCTTGACTATTTCTAAAACACAAAAGGGACACGTGTATCTCCTTTGTATACCTCATATGTATTCCCTTAACATTTATAACTCTTTTCCAACATCCTCATATAGTGACAATTTTGCCCACTGACTTTGTTATTTGATTGTTTGATTTTCCCCCTTTGAGATCTGTTTGATACGCAATACTTGTAGAAGAGAATCTCTGTATAGATTTCATGTTTGAACCAAGTTACGGGGAATGTTGGACTTTATTCGTCGGCCCCCAGATGCACCAACAATATCTCGTGGCATTGCTTCTCTTTTGCATAGGCACATTAAAATGGGAAAATAATATATATGCAAACAAGTTCTTATCTAATAGAGATGGGAACACATATTTGGTAATATAATTAGGCCTTTTACCCTGAACACTGGCGTAATGATTTGGCTTAGGCCTCAGAAGAATGGGCATTGCCCACACACACCTGAACAATGAATACCATCTATGGAAACAACCACAATTGTCTATAACATTACCAGGATCCAAGCCTCTACCAGGGAAGATCTATCACTGCTTTGGCATTGACTTACTCCAAAGAGTGCTCCCAACACCCAGACGACTCAGCAACAGTCCGCATGCAGGGCAGACCGCTCCGCATTTAATGGTATGCTGAAACTAGAGGATACTCCACATCAGCCTGACATCAATGAAAGAAATGCACAGAATCCAGAGTCTTTATATATAAGACTCTGATACCAACAATAGCTAAAGTGTGAAAAAGTTTCACCGGGACCTTGAGAATGACTCGACTTGGACGGACTGGTATGCCTGGAACCCAGAGTCGGTCTTATGCCAATAAACTTCTGGGGTGAGGCCTTTTTGTAATCAGGTCAAGGATTTTTTTCCATTTTCCCATTTTTCTGGACCTATGCAAACAACGGTGATTGCCACTACCACACCTTTACTATATTTTTTTACTCTTATCCTTTAAGGAAAAAAAAATACAACTAACTGAACTTAAAAACAAATAACTGTAGTAGAATGCCTGTCTCGAAAACAGGTAGGGGATGGGAAGCGGGGAGGGGGTAATGTTACACTGGTGAAGGGGGGTGTTCTGGTTATGACTGTAACCCAACTATGATCATGTTACTTAAATAAAAAGTATATTTAAAAAAAAAGAAGTCTACATACTAATCCAAAAAAAAAATATCTGGTCCTTATGTTTAGGAATCACACAAGAAACAAAATGTCTCCTTAGGAGTAGCCGTTGTTTCTGTCATCCCCAAAGTGGGGTTGAGGGAATTATTCTATTTTAGAAGTCCAGTTGGGAGCACCAGAGAAGTTACAGAAACTGCCAAATGACATTTCAAATTAAGCCAAAAGCCAAGTCACTAGGATAAATAATCAGCCCCCAGAACAGAAGCAAGATGGACTCGAGTGCTGAGTATGGTAGGCCAACACCCAGTGTCTGTCCAATGTCTGTCCAGTTCCCTGACCCCGAGCTGGGGAGGTGAAAGGAAGTGAGTTCATTCATGACTCACTCTTGGAGACCATACTGTCTTCCACCATGGCCCATGAGGGGAGTTAGAAAGTTAGAAAGTCACACTTGTCGCTACACTGTCTTAATGTGTACCTACCCTATGCTGGTAGGCGCAGGAAACCTGTTGAACCCTATTTGTGATGGGGACTGCAATGATTCCCCATGGACAGGAAATTCCGAGAAACGGAGGGAGGGAGGGAGGGAGGGAGGGAGGGAGGGAGGGAGGGAGGGAGGGAGGGAGGGAGGGAGGGATGGAGGGGGGGGAGGGAGGGAGGGAGGGAGGGAGGGAGGGAGGGAGGGAAGGAAGGAAGGAAGGAAGGAAGGAAGGAAGGAAGGAAGGAAGGAAGGAAGGAAGGAAGGAAGGAAGGAAGGAAGGAAGGAAGGAAGGAAGGAAGGAAGGAAGGAAGGAAGGACTGGCCAGGCTCCAGGCTCCTGGTCCTTGGTCTCATCTGGCATTTGTATCTTCAGACACCAGCTGAAACTGGCCATGTTCCTGGGACACTGCTAATTCTGGAGTACTTAGAAGTGACCAAAGTGCTTCCATAATGAATTCTGGGGAAACCACAAATCCCACCAAGATAACCAAGTTCTCAGAGTTTCTCCCTGGCATCCAACAGCACCTCTGGGACAGACCAGTATGAGGGCTTAGACCTAAGCTCAAGCATCTAGTCCAGCAAGGGTGACAGAAGAGGTACTACTCAGGAAGCACCTAGAGAGGGGGGCAACATTTTAATCTGAAAGACGAAGCTCTCTTAACCACCCGTACCTCCAGCATTTGGGATTCGGGCAAATGTGTAATGTGCCTGGGCTGGTGCTGGGGGTATGGAGGTGAGGAACGGAGGAAGAGGTAGTCCAGGCTGGCTGAGGAATAGGGCAGCCCAGTTGCTGGGGGAAAGGCAAGCTGAAGCTGGACTCAAGAGATCCTGACTACCAAGCTAAGAAGACCGAAATTTATATCAAGTGAAGTGTTTTCCTGGCTATGTATTACACAGCTATGTGGAAATGCACAGCAAGATGAATGGGGCTGCCTATATCTAGAAGGGAACAGGTATGTGCCACAGAAACCCACCCTGCTGGCTCACATTAGAGGCTGGTGGCTCTTTCTGAAGCTGTGGCTGCTAGAGGGCCAGTATCAGACCACTGTCACCCACTGAAAAATGGGGTCTGAGGCCTCTTGCCCCACCCACCCACATTGCCTTTAACTCCTACCTTCCTTTCCTATAAGAGCCACGCCTAGTCTTCTCTCCATCTCTAGAAAATTGGAGAGCAAGAAAGAGGAAGAATAAAAGAATCCATGCCTGGCTCATGCTCAATGTACTGTGGACACTAAGAACATCCTGTCTGTGACATACCTGAAAGATTGAATTATTACTGCTCTACAGGTGGGCAAATTCCTAAGATGCCAGGTGACAGTGCTGAGATTTCAGGGGTGGGATTATTGATGTCATCAAGAGACGGGGAAAGGAGAGTGCTGGGCTGGAAAAGTAAACCAGAAAGCACTTGTCAGAGAAGCAGAGTCTGGCCCAGCAATGGGGCCCCTCAGTTGACATTAATGTATGGACTGGGGCAAATAAACTTAGGTCTCTTCCATCTTATAAACTAGGAAACTGAGATAATAAGGGGAGCAAGCAAATTGCCTCACAGAGCACAGATAGGGTCAGAAGTCAGGTGGTCTAGTCCTGCAGCTTACCACCTGGTTGATGTCCCTACTGGTGTACAGGTGAGAAGGAGCTACTTCCTGCACAGCTCTGCTGTTCTACCATCACACAAGCTCCCAGTAGACCCCTGAAGTGCCTATCCCTTTAGAAGAAGAAAGATCTCTACGTCCCAGTTGCCAAATCCTCACAGGGTAGTTTTTTAATTTGTTTTTTGGATCATACTTGGCAACACACAAGGTTTATTTAATCCTGGCTCTGCACTCAGGAATTCCTCCTGGTGGTGCTCAGGGATCTGGGATGCCATAGATCAAACCTGGGTCAACTGCATGCAAGGCATAAACTTATCCACTATGCCTGGGGTGGCAAACAAGTTCGACACAAAGAGGGAAAATTTTAAACTGTGAGAGTCAGAGAGCCACACCACGCAGTGACCTGCCAAAACAGACAAACACTCACACAAAAGCATATAATTTTAACAATAATATATTAAACACATACTGCATTTTGCCATTTTGAGTGAGGGTCAAAATCCTGTTCGCCACCCCTGCACTATGCTACCACTCCAATCCCCTCACTGGGTACATTTAAGTCCTGGAAATGGCTACGGAGGGATTTGTCCATTTTGGTGGGGTATTTATAGGAACTCACAAATCCTATCCAGTGGAGAGTCACAGCTTCACTGCTGTCAGCCTGGCCTCTCATCCCTAATGGAACCAGTTAACCATGGTGGGCAATAGGAAGCCACTCTTCTGAAAAATGTCTCAGCCCACTAGGCCCACCCAGGTGGTGGGCCAAAGTGCCATCTTGACAGAGAAAATCTTGACAGACTATCAGTGCATAAAGACTAAAACCAAATAATCCAGTGGTCAGACTGCTATCAAGAGAGGTTTTCATTCACAGCTCCTAAGTTGGCCTTCCCCAACTCATCAATGTGGTCTATGCCCCTGGCTTATAAACACCCACATACAAGTAAGGACAAGATGGCAGAGGTGGGGCTGCAGCACACCTCTTTCTCCAAAACCTTTGATTTGCCTGGCACAGAGGTAAATTGTCTGAGACATTCACCACACCAAAGCATAAACTCGAGAACAAGTACCACTGTATACAGGAAAATGTCCAAGTGAACACAAAGCCTCCCCAGCACCAGGACACTGTGATGTGGACTAGGATAGAGTCCACACACCAAGAGCAGGTCTAAAGCTCAGTCATTGTTGGTTCTGCCCTTTGGTGGGCTTCTACTTGATATCAAACCATCCATCTCCATCATGCCCCTCTTGGCTTTGCTGAGGAAACAGAAAACTTTCCTGGTTTTCCACTGCCAGTCATCCCTAAACATATGCCACACCTGTTTGACTTTGTTCCACATTTAAAAAAAAATTCCCAGTTGTGTGATGTCATTCAGCCTCACTTATCAGCCACCAAGCCACTACTGGGTTTGAAACTGTGTTTGAAACTCAAACACAGACATACCGCACAACTATACAGAGCTTTGACTCTTGGTCAATGAGCAAGAGTAAGTCCCATAGACACAAGGTGGTTCCTGTCTTCAACCCACTGCCAGAGTTCCATCTGTTTGTACAGGACCCACTTGGGGACGTTACTAAACATATGTAAACTTCAGTCTCTTGTCCTGTCAAGGCACACAGGCTGCCTGAGAAGGACTTGTAAGAAACTGAGGCCCATCTGCTACCAAGCAGAGCACAGAAGTGCCACCTAGCATATCACTGAAATCCCCTCTGTGCACTTCCCAAGGAAGACTCTGAAATCTCATCAAGAACCACCACCACCACCAGTTTAATCTTGCCAACAAAATGAAGGTGTTTTTCCCAGCTGGATGGTAAGTTTCCTGTACAAAGGACCTCAATACAGGTTTGAATTGAATCATTATACTAAAAAGCAGGAGACTATAAATCCTATATATAAAAAAAAAAATCCAGGGTTCCAGGAGGAAACTCCCTGGCACAGCACATTGGTGCGAGAATTGGTCACAGTTCCTACAATCTCACAATGAAAGAATAGCAATGGAACCCAAGCCCTGCTCACCTGCCTGACAAAGAAGGCGGACTCCACCTCTAGCCACACCCCTGTAGCCCTATAGTGCAGGCACACAGTTGCCAGCACAACAGACCTGGGAGGGTAGGGATGGAGGGGCACCTACACCGGAATCTCAGCTGAGCCCCTCAATTCTTGCACCCTGCACCTTTAGCAAATGCGTCAGTCCCTCTGAACCTGTTTCCTTCTGGTCACACATGGCTCTTAACTAACAGCTCCTGCAGTGGTGAGGCTTAAGGAAAACAATGAGTGTCAAGTGCACAGGCAGCCACATCTGCTGGAACTGATGCCCGGGAGCATCCACCCCATTACCGCTCCCCAACACCAAGACCACCTGACTCGGCACTCCTGTAGGCCCCACCTTATAGAAAAGAAACTGTGGTCTAGAAAAATGAGGGGATCTGCCCATCAGGGGTACCCCACATGTGCTCCCAGTGCCACACCACACCCAACTTTCTTGGCTCCCTATTTCTAAAGGACTGGACCGGGCTTACATTAATCCTGATTATGTAACAAAGGGAACTGGGAGAACAGGGATAGGGGGTAAAGGGTGGAGGGTGTACATAGTTGGTGTCAGTTTACAAGGCACAAAGGCACCAGAAGGAAATTGCTTCTAGAAGTGCTCCTGGACCAAAGGCAGCTCTTGAGACCTTTAATAGGCCAGTCCCCTGGCACTGTTCATGGGCACCCAGTCCCCCAAGGAGGCTACTGTGGAGAACTCATTAGAACCAAAGGGGAACAGCCAAATGGACCAAATCGAGCTACAGAACCAAGCTCAGTCTCAAGACATGTTCAGCCTGAAGGGCCAAGTTCCCCTGCACAGGCACTGCAGGGCAGGCTGTATGTACACCTGTACATCAAATGCATCTCACCCTTATAGGCAATTCTCCCAGACACACACCTGAATGTGACCTTGGCAGAACAAAGAGCCATGCTCCAGAGTCCTAGACCTCACCCCACTCTACCACGGTGTCCTTAGGAATTCCAAGCAATCACTTCATTGCTAGGGGTCTCTGTTCCCACAGTAACACTGTACCAGAAGAAAAAGCTAACAGAGCAGGGGCAGTCTTCAACCCAAGGACGAAAGGAATTCTAACACAACATATGCTACAAAAGAGACCCCTGAGGAAATTATGCATAAGCCAACTATAAAAAGACAAATACTGTATGGTTCTATTTATATGAGGTACATAGACTAGTCAAATTCAGAGAGGAGAGCAAGAAGATCAGGGTATCAGAGGTTTGGAGTAAAGAGGAAAGGGAGTCATTTACTGGATGAAGAGCTTCATCTTTTTTTTTTTGGAAAATAAAAATGTCAATTGATTGGTTGCACAAAAGCCTGAATGTATTTCACACAGCCGAGTCATACACCAAGGACCAAGATGGTCAGCTCAGAGTTACTCTTAATAATTTGACTCTAAAGGGAAAGACTACAAAAATGAAAGTCAAACTGAAAGGTTTTTGTATGTTAAAAGAGAAGTTACCATTAAAAGGCAATCTACTGAATGGAGAAAATATTTACACACAATACATGAAATAAAGGACTGATATCCAAAATATAAAAAGTACTCACAAATCTCGGGGTGCAGCAGTAAGGCGTTTGTCTTGCACAGGGCTGACCTAGGACAGACCACAGTTCGATCCCCCCTGCATCCCATATGGTTCCCCAAGCCAGGAGCGAATTCTTAGCATATGGGCAAGAATAACCCGAGCATCACCAGGTGTGGTCCAAAAACAAAATAAAACAACAACAAAAAAAGAAAAACAAAAGAAAACAAATCTCAATAACAGAAATATCTAATGACCCCTCAAAAAATGTAGAGATGAACAGACACTTCTCTCAAAAGAACAAAAGCATGGCCAGTAAATGTAAAGAAAGTGCTCATCATCACTGGCTATGGGGAAACATGAATTAAAACAGAAGTAAGGTATCACCTCATACCAGTGAGAACGGCAAGTATCAAAAAAGATCGTAACACAGTGGGGATGCTGTGAGGAAGAAACCCTCATTCACCACAGGAATTTCTTCTATTCAGCCTCCAAAGAAAGTAGTTCGGAGATGCCTCAAAAAATAGACAAAACTTCCATATGACCCACAATTCCACTTCTTGGCTCCTACCTCTGAAACACAAAAACATTCACCCCAAAACATATGTGCATGCCTATTGGCCACGGCAGCATTTAGTACAATATCCAGAATATGGAAAAAAGCTAACTGTCCAATGACAGAGGGATAAAAAAGTTGTGGTAGGTATACACAATGGAATACAATGCAGCTCTAAGAAAGATGAAATTATACAATTTGTTACACAAGAATAAACTGTTGTGTTGAGCAAAGGAGACAGGGAGAACAGATTCTGTGGAACAAGGCAAGGCAAAATAGGGAAAAGGACAATATCTAACAATGACAAACTTTTGAATACAACATAATCACCAAGCCCTAGACTTGATGGCAAACCTATGGCACATGTGCCAGCAGTGGCACGCGAAGGCCTTGCAGCTAGCACGCGGAAAGGGGTCTGCAATTAAGATATGTGGCATGGTGGGAGGCAAGTGTGCTGGTGTCTGCTTTGCAGCTCACTTGGCAACAGGGCCGGACTGGCCATTGGGAAGACCGGGCATTGTGCAGCAGTTTGGGCTCAAAAAGGTTAGCCAACACTGCCCTAGAGGGAGGAGTGGGAAGGCCTAATGACTAGACAGAGGTGACATAGGGACAATCTGGGCACTTTGTAGGGATGTGTTTGTATATCAACACCACCTACTTTGACACAGATGTAAATATCTTACCTAAACTATAATAAAACAATTCTTTGAAAGATTGAGATAGTTGGGTGGAGTAGAACATGAAGGCTAGGCACTTGCCTTCATGTGGGAGATGCAGGACTCAGTACCCAGCAAATTGCATACACACCCATGCACCATGTAAGGCAGCAGATGGCATATTATGAGCATTTTGACATATATTTGTTAAAAGACCTCAAATCTAACTAATTTTCATCGGCATCTCTCCATCCTGTCAGAATCAAACAATTTCCAGCTGAATTCCCCTGGTTTTCCAAAACTGGGGTGGTAGTTCGTTTTTGGTGAAAGCCACCAGGTCACAGAACTATCCCCACATCCAGTTGCCTTGGAAGGTAATACCTGGAAGGTCAGTCCAGGGGCTCCGAGACAGAGACAAGTGAAAGAGGAAAACAAAAGAGGAGAGCATAAGATGCTGCAGTTAACTGCTTCTCCATCCCACAGGCCGGTCCAGTTCGGTGAAAACATGCTCACCTAAGTCTATCACAAAATAAGTCCCCAAAGTCTATCGCAACAGGAATCAGGATTTCAGCTGTTCAGACAGGGAGATCTGCTTAAAACCAACCAAATACCAGTATGGGTGAATGCTACTGGTTCCAAGACATGGTACCTGCCCTCAGAGCCAAGAGCCAGAGAGAACATTGGAATGAGAGCAGGATCTGAGAGCTGTTGTCCCACGGTCTAGCAAGCCTGGCCCCAGGGGCCAAGCACCTCAGCATCTCTATGAGGTCTCTCCAGTCAAGTGTGGTCCTGCCAGCTGCCCCGCCCGTCAGAGGCCGCACCCTCCTCAGCAGGCCCCAGGAGGAGCCTATTATCCATGGAAAAAAGACTTTTCAAAGCAGCCATGTCTCCAGGTTTCCTTTGTCATTCCCCTACTAATAATTAGAGCCAGTGATGCAGCAGCAGACCTGTCTCCCATTAAAGTCGCCAAGCAACCTTCGAGAAGGGACAGCCTGGCTCACTGCTACTGTGGTGCCAGGTGCCAGCATTAGGCTTTCACAGTCTTGTCACAGCAATATCAGAGGCAGACACAGCAAAATTCTGCCCAAGTGCAGCCATCTCTGCTCCACACACCAGCCCACCCCAGCAGGCATCACTACAGAGCTCTGTGGATGCTCCATGCTCATTTGGTATCCAAAATAACTTTTCAGACATCACCAGATTCCCTGCAAATGCTACGATCCAATTCTCTCTGTAATCTGAGGAGATTCTCAGAGACACACTGGATCACAGCTGAAGGAACATTCTGGGAGCTTCAGAGAATTTCCCCTTTCAGCCTTCAGAATCCACTCACACCAATGTTTACTCTTGCAAATGGCTTCCTAATTCATCTACACTTTAGAGTTTTCCTAGATGCCAAAGGGATCAGCAGGAGCTATCAATCAGGGGTGAGACCTCATGAGGCAAAAGCCCCCTACAGAGCATGCAAGCACTGCAACCATGAGAACAGATGCAGCCTGTGAGGTCAGACAGAAGGAGGCTTAGGAGGACTCTTGCTACCCAGTCCAGGTCAGTGTACCTCTGGGAAGCCATACTGGTTAGCAAAGCAAACACCACTTTGCCTCTGAAGCCAGAGAAAGAGTAAGTCAAAAGTCAAACAAATGACTGGCCCTACATATCAAGAAACCAAGAAGAAAGTGTGGGGAAAACAGAGGAGGGGGCATCCCTGGGATTCCAGGAGGGGTTCCTGCAGGCTGGTCCTATCAACAGCAGAACACAGGGAAACAGGAAGTGGCACATGAGATGTGACTCTAAGCATGATGAGTATCAGATGACTCTAGAACAGGGTTTTGCCTGTGAACCCTGAAAACCCAGGATGCAAGCTCTGTCTGGGCCTACTTCCAGCCTTGGGCCCATGAATGGAGGAGAATAAATGGATGGGAGGCATGAGGGAATGATCCAAAAGAGCAATTCTCACAATGCAATCTCAGAGCACAAACCACAGTGGGAGGGACTTCCTCCAGCAGATGTGGTAGTGTGGGAAGTGTACTCCTTGACCTCACTTGCTGCCACCAATCCTCTCCCAAATCAGTTGTGTGAGAAAACCCTGACTGTGGATGCAAAGCTGGGTAACCCTGGCCATGATGTTGACCCCTCATGACTCAGCTTCCTGGTAATGAACTTGCAAAAGGTCTTGGGCAGGAAAGAGTTTGTGAGCTATAAAAAGGGCCTTCCCAGAGGCATCTGCACCAGGTCTCCCCTTGGTTCCCGGTTCCCTGCTGGGCTGTGACCATCAGCGTTTCTTGAGTTGCCTGGGAGACTGATCTGCAGTCACTTAAATGATGTTGTTGAAGATTTTGAATCAATTAAAGCAACTATAATACCCAAGCAGATACTCAGGGAGGGAAGTCAGGCTCCATATGCTATATTGGCTTCTGACTCTTGGGTAAGAGAATTCTAGAAGAATTTGAGAAAAGCATCAAAGTGACAGTATAGCGGGTAAGGCACTTGCCTTGTACGTGGCCTACCCAAGTTCAATCTCCAGCACTCCATATTGGTGCCTGAGCTTGCCAAGAGTGATTCCTGAGTTCAGAGCGAGGAGCAGGTCCTGAAAACTGCTGAGCATGGGATCCTCCCAAAAAAGAATTAAAAGAATTCAGGGGAATTCCATGCTGGGGGCTTCCTAGCTCCTTCTTCAAAGCAGAAGGGCTTCTAAATTAAGAGGTGCTCTTTGGAAGTGAATGAAAAGTTCAGACTGGAAGCAGCCTGAGAAATCAGTTTGTTTTAGTTCAGCCTTGACATTTTACAGATAAAACAGATATGGGCAATTTATTCCATGGTCACTCTAGCAGCAGGATCTTTGGTTATCTTAAGCAACCATCACATTAAAATGCAAGTACAAAATGTCAATATGTACCTAGACAAAATATATGTTGTTGGCCTTGCTTCTCACTTCTTATCCTGCCCCCTGCATTCAAGCAACACGCAAGGGCCAACTGAGGATTTGCCCTCTTCCCAATTTTCTCAAATGTAGCTGCTCTGGGATCAGACCTGGTTTCTAATTTATAGCAGCTTCTGGTGGGAGTCCAGTTTTGCAGGAACTTGGCTTTTCAGGTCAGAAATAGAATTTCATTAACATTATTGGCTTATCAAACAAAACAAAAAGGGATGCTCAGTAAAAGTTTAAAAAGAGGATTGTGGGGACAGAGAGAGCTCATGAGCACATGCTTTGCATACAAGAGAGAAGGCTCAGATCCAGTCCCCTCACATTGACCAATCTCTACACCACCAGTAGTACCCAACACTGCTGGGTGTGACCCAGGAACAAAAGAAAAAAATGTTTAAGGGGCTGGAGCAATAGTACAGTGGGTAGGGAATTTGCCTTGCATGTAGCCAACTGGGTTCAATCCCAGACATCCCACCATATGGTCCTCCGAGCCTGCCAGGAATGATTCCAGAACGAAGAGCAAGGAAATAACCCCTGAGCACCATACCATAGGGTGTGGCAAAAAAAAAAAAATTAAGAATTGTGGCCTAAGCTCAAGGACAGCTTCACCAGCCAAGGTTCACTCTAAGCAGTCCAGATCCAAACATTTTCTAAGGATAAATGGACCTACCTCCACCTAATACCCTGAGCCAAGAAGCCCACCCTAAATGCCACTTGCTGCTTCCTTCTGAAACTTGGGAGATTGTTTTGGAAGCAAAGAGGAAGGCAACAATCATTCCAATTGTGAATATATTCCGTACATTATTGCAGCACTCTTCCAAGGAAAAGGCGTTTCTGAGGACTAGCAGTTGGCAGGACCTAACACAGACTAGCAGAGGCAGGCGAGCTCCAAAGAAAGGCTAAAGGGCACTAAGGACTGGGAAATGCTGTTAGACATTTTCAGCTTCTAATGACAGAGTGTGACAGGAATTATAGTCAGGGCCAGGGCTGAGGGGCTCCAGAGGAGGGCGCTGTCCACCCATTCCTCAGGTTCCCTAATCACCTGCAGAGTCTGAGCAGGGCCCCAAAGGTCACACTGGCAAACTGTGGGCTGCAGTTCATTCTCAGCTATCATGAAGCTATAACTTAAAGGTCCACTAGAAGCTAGAAAGTCTTGAGGGAACAGCTGACCCCACCACAACTGGGCTCTGCAGTGCCACCAGAGACCACACTTCCTGTTGCTCAGTGTCCAGATGGGGCATTCAGAATTCATGGAGGGAGGAAAAGAAACTGCAGAATGCAGTTGAGAAGGAAGGTCCCATCAAAAGCCCCAGGACAACGACCCCAAACTGTGAAAATGTGCTAGTCAAGTCTGAGGAGAGACGGCCTCGATGGGATGAGGAGAAACAACTGCTGATGCCCAAATGATGGCTGGACATCTTAGAAACAGCATCACTGTGCTGCGCTTCATTCTATCTATCTTCATGTCTAATTTGAAGCTCCTGTTCTCTGCAGGGGTCCCTTTTCAACACTTTCCGACAAAGTTCAAGCTCCTGGGGGCAGGTTCATCATCCCCCTACCCCAATCCCTCCATGGGGTACTGTACAAGGGCCGAGTGCAGGTGGTCACTCCCAGTAGCTCAGATTTTGCACAGTCTTGGAGTAGACACTGGATTTCAGCAATCTATCTGACCTAGAAGGAACATTCCCGAGACCAGGCGCGCATACACCAGGGTCAGTAAACCAGTCAGTAAATCTGAGACAGCAACTAAGGAAAGGGTGGTGCTTGGTGTCTCAGTTAAGATGCACCTCAGGCCGGCCCCCTCCTGCACACACACAGGCATGCTTCAGACAATTCCTCTCCTTTGGGAAAGCTACCCACCTGTCTGATCTGGCTTCTAGATTCCAATCATGAGCCCCGTCTTTGTTCATCTAGACTGGTGATAGCCCCGGAGTGTCCTGGGACACCCTCCATTCCAGGGAAGCCAAGCAATGCCAGCCAAAGCTGGTACCACGTGTGTTCCTGTCTCTAGTAAGCCCAGCTGGCACACTCCCTGCAAGCCTCAGAACTGACAGTGTCAGGAGTGATAGACAGGGGCCCAGGAGGCTGGGACACTGGTCTCCCATACATTCCTCTTCCTCTGTATCAGTCAGCAGCAGCACACCAGGTAAACATGGGAGACATGGAGGCCAGGGATCTGGGGCCATCAACAGTCTCAGCATTAGTCACTTTCTCAGCCCACAATGGCAGCCTCAGCCAGGGACAGGGTCACTTTCAAAGGAAAGGGAACCAATAAAACAGTTGTGCAAAAGACACCTGACCAGCCTTGGTCACTGGCCCTAGTCACAGGACCCCTAAACAGTGACTTTTCTCAGCCCTATAGTCTCCATAAAATAGACATTTGAGCCTTCCTGAAATAGAATCAGCTGCAGAGGGGCAGCAGGCTACCCTGGTCTTTGCACAGAAAGTAGAGAACACTATGGGTAAGAAGGAAGGCAAATGCCCATGGCCACCCAGCTGTCATAAATCCTAGAGCTTACAATAGCTAGCCCCCATCCCTTCAATGGGGCTCAGCATCTTGCCCTGAACAACAAACTCCTACCTATACATCAGAGCCCTGTCTCAGGCCATACTTTTATTTCCTGCTACTATACTCTCACATCAATTCCTCCTTCCATGGAAAAACTGCAGCCTTATCATTTTATCCCAGGACCCAGTTCTGAGGTTCTGCAGCATTAACAGCTGTATCTGTACCCGAGCCCCTCACTTGCTCCCACCCCATTCCCTTCTGTTGTGGAGCAGCGGAAAAAAGAACAGAATTCCAGGGCATATCACTTGTCTGAAGCTCAGTTTTCTCATCTGTGAAATGAGAAAGGACATGTGCCTTTTCCAAGTTTCAATACAGAACCCTTAGGTTCAAATAACAGAAGTTGAAACAAACCAGAAATACTGCAGCAGACAATATGCGACCAGAGACATAAGCAAACTCACAAGCATACTTTGAATTTAGAGTAGAAGCTGACCACGTGCCCTGAACATCCAGAGGAATCACAATTAAGTCTTGTGACAGCCTGACTGGGTACTGTCATTTACATTTCACAGAAAATAACAACATAGAGGTTTCAATAGCTGTCCAGGTACAGGCCTGGTCATCCAGCCTATAACCTGTGTTGCTAACCTGAATCACTTCTGAACCCAGTCTGTAGCCTATGCTTGGCTCTGTCATTAGCTAGGCCTGCTTTAGCTCACAAAGACAACTAACTTCCCAATAACCTGCAGTTAATCGGGTGTTAGTCCAGAGGATCATATCAGCCTATTAGACAAGAAGATTCCTGCTGAGAAAAATGAGCCCCTGAGGTTTCAGAGTTGCTTCAAGACAGGAGACTGGCACTTAAAATTTCTGGGGCCTGCCTTAGGGTTCAAGCCTTTCATAGGGAGCATCCACACTGACCCCAGACACTCTCTCACTCTCTCTGTGTCTCTCTCTCCTCTCTCTCTCTCCTCTCTCTCTCTCTCCTCTCTCTCTTCTCTCTCTCCTTCTCTCCTCTCTCTCTCCTCTCTCTCTCTCCTCTCTCTCTTCTCTCTCTCTCTCTCCTTCTCTCCTCTCTCTCTCTCCTCTCTCTCTCCTCTCTCTCTCCTCTCTCTCTCTCTCTCTCTCTCTCTCTCACACACACACACACACACACACACACACACACACACACACACACACACACACACACACACACACACACACCAGCATCTCAAATGTAGCCTGTAAGGCTGGCATGCCAGGAAAAGGTTGTCGGAACATGGAGTGAGGAGGCCAGCAGCTTTGGCCAGCCAGACGGGTTGAGTTTCTCATTGGATTGTGTGATGCATCCAGGACGGTTGGACCTGCAACATGGCCTCCCAGTGACTCGCAGCTGCGTCCAGTCCGGCAACTTGACCCACAATAGCCATACATTTCCAGAACCAGTTATGCAACTCCTGCTCCCACCACACACTGCTGGGATTTCTCTCTATTTCAACATGCGTTGTTTTTCCTTTAGTGAGAAAACATAAATGTGAAACCCTAACACTTCTTAGCACTGTCTGGGATTACTGGGAGGGTGGGGAAGTTTTACAAAGGCACCTTTTGTGAGTCAATTTTATTGCAGCTTCATTCAGCAATTTCGGGGACAACTAGGGGTTGTCCCCCACTGAGAAAAGAGTCACGTAAAGGGAGCAAGTGAAGAAGTTAGGAATTACACTGGCCTTTCAAGAGAGCCCTTCGGAACCCAGGTACCTCAGACCTGTACCCACGGAAAAAATGAGTATAAACTTTGGCCATTCTCTTCAGAGGGACGGCTTTGTCACCTAAACCAGAATTTAATTATAGGATGCATTCCTTGGAAACATGCCAGGCCTTATTTTTTTTTCTTGCCTCATGTCTAGTGCAGTGGAATATATGAAGTGTGTAGTAAGATGCATCAATTGTCTCAGATGAGTAACTATGGCATTTGGTACTATAACACAGAAAGGAAAGCCAAAGAGATCAGCAAATATCTGATTTTGTGTGTGTATGTGTGTGTGTTGTATATTCAAGACCTATACAGATTTAAGAAATAAATATGAATTAAATTAAAATAATAATTAAAAAAACAATTCAGGGGCCGGAATGATGGCGCAAAGTGGTAAGGCAGATAGCACTAGCCTAGGACAGACCACAGTTCAATCCACAGGCATCCCATATGGTCCCCCAAGCCAGGAGCGATTTCTGAGCACATAGCCAGGAGTAATCCCTGAGCATCAATGGGTGTGCCCCCCCCCCCAAAAAAAAATTCAGATACAGGCAGAGATCTAAAAGGACATTTGCTTAGGGGTTATGCAGATAGAGATTAGGTGCGTCACTAATCAACAAAGAAATGCAAATCAAACATGTTAAGATGCCACCAAGTGCCTGTCAGAATGACCATCATAAACCAGACAATACATGATGAAGGATAGCAGGGTGTGAGGCAGCAGGAGCCCCTCTGCCGGGAATGCCATCTAGGTAAGGCCATAATGGAAACTGGCTAACTGGGCCAGAGATACTGGTCTTGCATATGGTCAATTCCTGGCATCACATTTGGTCTCCCAAGCACTATCAGGAGCACAAGTCTGGAATAAACTCTGAGCACCCTGGATGTGGTCCAAAAACCTTCCACCCAAAAAACAGAACTAGCACCATCCACCAAGTCTACTTCTAAGTGTTTATCCAAAGGAAATAAAACCACTACTTAATGCATCCTTAATTACAACAGACAAGATATGAAAACAAGTTAAAAAAGCCGTGAGTGGATAAAGATGTGATGTAAGTGTGTGTGTGTGTGTATGTGTGTGTGTGTGTGTGTGTGTGTACACAATCTACCTCACACAATATAGTATTATTCAGCTAGTCAGCCATAAACAGAAAAGCTTGCTATTTTCAACAACGTGGATGAATTTTAAGGGTATTTTGCTAAGGGAGAAATACAAATATTGCATCTTCTCAATTCTAGGTGGAATCTTTTAAATTCTTAGGCACAAGCTGTTAGATACAGGTGGCTAAATAAAATGGGGAAATGTGGTCAAAAAATAGAAACTTTCAGTTATAAAATAAATAACTCCCCAGGATGTAATATGGTGGCTAGAGTTACTAATACTAAAGTCTATATCTGAAAGCTGCTGAGTAGAAAGCTTAAAGTTCTCATTACACTGAAGTTTTTATAGGGACTGGAGTAAGGCACCTGACTTGGATGCAGCTGACCCAGGTTCAATCCTTGGCATATGATATGGTCATCTGAACCCACCAGGAATGATTCCTGAGTGTAGAGCCAGGAGTAACTGCTGAGCATCACCAGATGTATACCAAAAACAAAACAAAATATATTCTAGCTGTGTGATGATGGGTACTACTATACTTTTATGCTGACAATTTCATGACAGATACAAATATCTAATGGTACTGTATACCTGAGTACATTCATGTATAATACATTTTATATCATTTTCTCCCATCTCTCCTTAAGCAGTTGCTTTGATTCATTCAACCAATATTCACAGAATATTTTTTGGACTCATGCTCCAATGGGTAAATCAGAAGGGGAAGGGTCTCTGAGTCTCTGAAAACTAAATGGAGTATTATTCAAAACCAACAGAGTACT
Organism: Suncus etruscus; assembly: GCF_024139225.1. Lineage (NCBI taxonomy): Eukaryota > Metazoa > Chordata > Mammalia > Eulipotyphla > Soricidae > Suncus > Suncus etruscus. The sequence continues at coordinate 92,620,824 of NC_064850.1, read as the reverse complement.
GGGAAAGAGATACCAGCTGGTATGGCCTGACCTGCTCTTCTATTCTGATCTCTGCTGGCTATCTCCTGCAGGGGCTCCCATAAGGACTGTCAATGCTTGACTGGCACCTCAAAGTCTTAGACTTTGAGACTGTACTAGCTACAAACCTGCCCACCTGTGGCACTGAGATGCGTAAAGTGGATCAATTCATCTGGAAGCTGGTGAGCATTGAGGGAGCCAGCCATTACAGGACCAGCTAAGACTGCTGGGGGTAGGTCACTTCACAAATACCTAACTGGGCACCTCCTGAGCAGTGGGGCATCCCTGAGACCAAAAGAACAAAGACTTCCTGCCCATCCACTGGGAGCTTACACTCTAACAAGACAAAATCTATAGAAATAAAAAGTACAAACAGGAATAAACCATATAAATCAGGGGTGGCGAACAGGTGGCTCTCAAGCCGCATGTGGCTCCCGGCCAAAATGAATGCAGCTCTTTGCCTCTTATGTGTTTAATATATTATTGCTAAAATTATATGCTTTTGTGTGAGTGTTTGTCTGTTTTGGCAGGTCATTGCATGGTGTGGCTCTCTGACTCTCACAGTTTAAAATTTTGGCTCTTTGTGTCGAACTTGTTCGCCATCCCTGATAAATAATACAACTAAGTATTATAAGGGGTTAGAAGGAAATGATGCCTTAGAGAACAGCAGAACAGAGTTGGGGGGGGGCGATGGAAGTGGAGAAAAGGAGGAATAATAGGGAGGAGGCTCATTAATGGGTCAGAGGTCAGGGAAGCTGTCAAAGAAGCCATGGTAGGTGGAGAAACAAAACAGTGGAGTAAGGAAAGGAAAACTCAGAGGAGAACTGAATGAATGTCCTGCCTACCCAGGAAACAAAGTCTGGGCTCGGAGGATCCCCAAGACAGTTGTGGGGAGAGTGAAAGTCCACAAACAGGAGCTCAGGGGCAGAGTTACACTTAGAGGAAGAGAAAGTGATCAGGAACACTGTCAGCCAGGCAAGGTGGGGTGTAGGGGGAGCGGCCTGGCCCTGGGCGGAGCCTTCCCCAAAGCCTACTCAAGGCCTGAAGTCTGGCAGGAACCCATGGGGCCTGTCTGAGGGCTCTCTGGAGAGCAAAAACAAACAAATAGAAAATTCTTTGAAAAGGAACAGTTATAGACCAAGACAGACATGAAGAACCAGAAAGTTGTGGGGTTGAAGAAAGGCCACCAGAGGCTGGAAGACATGCAAGATCAGTAAGTTCTGTAATGCAAGGCAAGTGACAGGAAAGGTGGCAGAGATGGGCAGGCAGGTAAGAATCCGAGGTTGTGAAAAGCCCCATCGCCCCCCTGTGCCTAGCAGACCTCAGGGAAAAGGAGGATATCCCCTCCACAAACAGCTCCTTTTCCATTGCCACCCATGACAGGTGTAACCAATGCAGTCAATAACCCCCACCCAGAAGTCCCAAATGCCTCTCCCTACCTTCACTGCTCTATAATTCCAGGGGCTTCCACAGCAGCCCCTCAGCCCCAGGCACCTCCTTCATTTCTGTCCAGGTAGCAGGAGGCCAGCCGCAGATAGGTCAAGTGCTGACTCTGGGACTGAAAGACACCCCCACTCTCCACTTCCCAAGCAGAAGCTTAGAACCCACCCACCCCCCAACACGCTAAGGATGCACCCTGCAAATTAGGAGCGGAGAGCAGGGCAGAAATAGGCTGTTTTTGCCCTCCTCACATCCACCTCTCAGTTACAAAGCCTTCTACTGGAGAAGGCCAACAAAAGAGAGGCCCAGGGAGACAACTTGAGGAAAGAGGAAAAAAAAACCTGGATAATCTTGTTGCAGGAACTAGACCCATCTGGAATTTCACAGGAGTCTGAAAAATATTGACTGCACTATTCTTGGCCTCCAAAACACTTCAGTGGGTGGCAAGGAGGCTGGCAGCTGCCTGAGCACCCTTGCTATAGCCAGCTTGCAACGCAGGGCTCATGATGTGCACACCTAGAGGCAACGCACCTGAAGAATGCCCAACCACCCTGGTATCAGCCTGGCTTGGCAGATTCTGCAGGACCAGCTACAGGAAACCCCAAGGCCAAGTAGATGAGTGAAGGCAACTCAATGCCATCAGCAATGAAAGATGCAAGCTTTCCCTTCAGCCATCAGCACAGCAGACACAAGGAGGCTGCTCGAGCAGAGCTAGAGGCCAGCACTTTCCTGACAAGCAAAGCAAGTGAAAACCTGTGAAAGAACCAGCAGATGTTCCCTCACTTCAAATCTTTCCTGTTGGTTTCCTTTTGCCCCTACTTTCACCACCTTAGGACTCAGCATGGCAGATGAGAGCTGTGACTAATCTGTTTGGAATTTTCTCTCCACCCACCTGGCATGTTCCCCACAATTTTGAGTGCTCCTGCCCAGGGGGTGTTCTCACATCCACCCTAAGCACTGGGCTAAGTGGCCACACCATGAGCCACTTTGAGGCCCATGGAAAACTCTGGACAAAGCCCCAGCAGAGCAGAACTGGCTACTATTGGGCAGAAATCCCATGGAACCCCTAGGTTCTTGGCATTGCTATCTGAGAGCAGAACTGCAGGTGACCCCCCATGGCCAGCCCTTTCAGGATTAGTGAGCAAACTCTGCTACTCTGCTGCAGCTTCAAGCAAAGGGGATTGGGGAGCTCACAACCAGTGAATTCTCTCTGTGTTTCTGCTGATAAATGAAAAGAATCATCCTTGCTACTACCTCTCCTAAGAAAACTGTAGAGGTAGGCACATGCTAATAAGTGCTTTCAAAACAAACCTACATGCTAACACACATAAGTATTCCCAAGGGTCACAATTCAGGATCACAGGAGAACCCTATAATCAAGACCAGTGGTCTCATACTCAATTTACCTGGGGGCCGCAGGAGGCAAAGTCGGGGTGAGGCAGGGCCGCAGAAGGGATTTTGCTTACCGAATATTCACAATAAAAAAATCGCATTAGTAAGAAAAAATATCGCAAAAAATTGCATTAAACATTTGCATACCCCCAACGGAACTGCTCGGGGTATGCGAATGTTTAATGCAATTTTTTCCTTACTAACGCGATTTTTATTGTGATTATTAGGTAAGCGAATAACCGCCAATACTGCGATATTTGAAGGCCAGCCTCGGGCCACAAAATGTTGTACGGAGGGCCGCAAACACCCCTGACCTAGACCCTCTTGACTTGCCAACTGAGCCCTTATTTTCCAAGTACAGTGGGAGACTAGTCCAGCCAGACCACCTCCTTCTCCCACACACCACGTTAACCTGCTCTGGAAAGTTAATACTAAGTACACAGAGGTCAAAACATACCAGCATCGGGCAGGAGAAGGGGCAGGGAAGAAATGCAACACATCCCACAGTTTAAACATGTAGGAAGAATGCCTCTTGACAGTATCAAAGGCAGCTCAAAGGGCATGACTAATTATTTCTAACTATAATGTGAAACCAAAATAATGCCCTGAACCATACTTAAAGCAAAGAGGCCCAGAGCCTCAGATGCAGGCTAATTCCTTGACAGCACATTCTCCTCAAACCGGTGGGCCTGGTATCTACGAAAATGACATTTCTGTTATCTACGAAAATGACATTTCCTGCTCCTACCTTTCCCAACACTGTGCAAGATACTAGACACATGCTTTCAGCACACAGGGAATTGTATTACAGGAAAGGGATTCTTTCCCACACAAATGTCTGCTATCTACCCAGGTGCTTTACTAGAGGAGCCTGAAAACGTATGTGACAAGGTCTCCAGGACCTGAGTATCCAAGCTGGGAGGACCCATTCCTCTGAGTCCTCTCCCCAGAAATCTCATGGCCATTCACTGCCCTGCAACTGACAGCTGCACAGGGGAAACTTGGAGTACCACCTTCTGGCCTCCAGTGTTCCTGTGGGGCCAGCTGCAGTGACACTATCCAGTGGCTGCTAGAGGGGGGTGATAGGCAACCTACATTACATTGCTTTCCAGGATCTACACACACACGTTATAGAACACTTACATTACTTCCCAGGATCTATACACAGACACACACATCCTACACACACACACACTCTCTCTCTCTCACGTTATAGACCACCTACATTACCTCCCAGGATCTGCACACACACACACACACACACACACACACACACACACACACCAAACACAAAGGTGGAGTCAGCAGGCACAGGCTACTCAGGTCACCTCTCTGCAGGGCAGCTTCTTCATCTGCAATTCACTAGGGTTGCAGAGGGACCCAGTTATGCCCAGCAAAGCTCAAGGTGTCAATATTTCCTTACTCCGTGACGGGGCATCTTAACAGGCTGAGGCTAGTATGAGGCGAAAGGTACAGCTGTCTTGACGTTAGGACGCCTCCCCTTAGAGAAGTGCACCTCCAAAAACCACGCGAGGGAGTGACAGGCAAACGGGTGCCTCCGATTACACAAGCCGTGCGCCCCCGCCGAGCTGGAGTAAGAGTCGGCAAACGTCCCATTGCAGAATGAAAAGAGATGCACATGCACACACTATCCGGTTGGGGGGAAAGGGGAGGAATTTCGGGTGGCTCTATACCGGTACTCATCCAGCTATTCACACACGCTCCTCCACGTCCACCCTCCCATCCAGCCGCAAAATTAAAAAGAAAAAAGAAAAGAAAAAGAAAATGCAGAGCGCGGAAACCACACACGTGTCCCTGCAGAAGGCGCAAGAGCTGGGCTGGGGCCACGTTACCAGCAGTTGAAGGCGCGCGCGGGCTTCCCTCGGAAACACAGCACATGCGGGTCTAGACTAGAACCAGTCCCCGAGAGAGAACTTTTGGATCGCGGGTGCTGGCGTGGTCAAAGATGGGGTACCGATCGCCTCCCGAACCCGGGCAGGAAGGCGGCTGGCACGGCGCGGCGAGCGAGCGTGCGCCTTTGGGAGTCCCCCGAAGGATCCCCGCAGCACCTCCCCAAAGCCCAGGCGCGCGGCGGAAGGTGCAACTTAGGGGGGCTCCCCGGAGCCCAGGCTGAGCGCCCAGCTCCCCGAGAGGCCCGGGGCCCGGGGGTGAACGTGGTCCGGGACTCTGGCGCAGGATGCAAACGTTTGCACGCGCGCGCGCGGTCCTCCCCGAGAGCCTCTCCGGAGCGCCTCGCCGCGCCTCACCTTCACGGAGTCTACCGGGTACATGACCGAGTGCTCCAGGATCCCGGCCATCGCTCCGGCTGTCATGTGGGTGGACACGGAGGCGCTGGTCGGCAGGTTCTCGTAGTCCTCCGACCCGGCGTCCTTGCAGCCGCCGCCTCCGCCGCCGCCGCCATCTCGGCCGTCCCCATCCATTCTGCGCCCCACTGCCTGGCTCCCCACGCCGCCGCCGCGCCGTAGCTCCATCCGCCAGCTCCGCGGGGCGCACGGGAGGCTGCGGGCGGTGGGCAGGGAGGGGGATGGGGCCGACAAACTTCACTTCTTAAAGCGGGACCCACCTCCCCGGGGCTGCGGCGCCTGACGCCATGGCGGGCTGGCTGGGGCGGGGCCGAGGGGCCCGACGCACCAATCGCTGGCAAGGAAGAGGCCGGCCGCGGCCGCGCCATTGGCTCGCGCCCCGCCGGGACCCGCCTCTCTGTGTGACGTCACCGCCCGGTGCACATTTCCAAGCAACCGGACGGGGGCGAGAGGAGACGAGACGTTGCGTTGGGGTGTCCCGGGAAGTTGGGACTACCACGAGGGTGGTGCTTGGGGGGAGTGGTGGGGACTGGGGAGGGTCGGCCGCGCCTCAGGGGGTTATGCATAGAGATAGAGAGGAGTTATGCCACTCTGGGAAGAAAGGCCTTCCTAGATCCCTGGGGGCTTTGCTAAGGGCATGGCTCTGTTAGCATTGGCATGCTTGAGGCCTGAGGCCGGGAAGTTGCTATCATTTTGAAGGGTGCAGTTTGGATGGCCTTTGAAGCTGGGAGTCCTAGAAATAAGCGCGACTTAATAATGCACCGTATTTTGTAGAACATAAATCCAGACAATGGAAGAGCCCGAGTTAAAATTCAAGGTTCAGTATGAGGCTGCTGTGTTGGAGAAAAACATCCATTTATCCCATTTTTTCCCCTCATTTGTAATTCCTACGTTTGTGGTTCCTCTTATTCCCTCAGAGAGCTTAAATCCCTGCCCTGAGCTGTCCCAAGGCTTACAACCAGGATGAGGCTCCTCCGGGAAGCCATTTTCCCCCTTATATTTTCCTCCAGCCTCCTGCCAGTGGGGAAGGTTCACAGGTGTAGAGCTTTCAGACCAATAGCATCACATCTATTTTGTCTTTGAAGATTCTCTCCTACTTCATAAATCACCTGAAGTTGGCTACTTAAAGTACAATCAGTCTGATTCATTTTAACCTAAGTGGTCTTAGTTCATATCATAAAGAGGAGATTACAGAAGTGAAGGAACGGCCTGCTACTGGTCTCTCAGAAACAGCATCTGCAATCTAAATGTGCATGTTCTAGAGCTGAAGGCTTGGCTGATCAACTTCTAGGAAAGCTGGGCCTGCAGATAGGAAAGGGTGGGACCCTCCAGAACAGATGCTGCACCCACATTCTGCCCTCACCCAGGTCTCAAGGTCCAAATCACACAGCAAAACCCAGGCAGTTGTCAAGGATTCCAGATACATATTGAAGGGAGCCTTCAAGACCAAGGCCACCATTTCTCTTCATAGTTACCAGTAGGAAGCAGCTCCTCATATGGGTGCTAAAGTCATTCTAGGTAGAAGTAAGCTTAGTATTTAGTAATTGCTAAAGAATTTTCTTTGCTTCTGCCAAAGGTGATTCAAAGAAAGATTGATCAAAAGCTTTTGATATTCATTTAAAAATGGGTATTCTTAACAAGTATATATTAACTTGTCCTATTTCTGGGATTATGACATGAAACATTGTACATGCATGAACCTCTTCAAGGCATTTTTATAATAATAACTGGGTTAAGCTAAATAAATGATCAATTAGTGAGGAATGATGTAAATTATGGTATATGTATTATAACATTTTCTTAAATGTAAAATTTTTGTATGCTTCCACTGGAAATTACATGCACTTACTGTTAGGTAAAAAGAAAGTCTACAAATAATGCAGAGAAGTAAATATTCAATAAAGAGTGACATTGTGATAGGGATACAGAATTGTAGTAACTATTTTAGTCATAAAGAATTTTTGTATTCTATAATTTAAAACAAAAAATGAAAATGAATAACTTTTAGGATATAATTTTCTCTTATACAAAATACCCCTGAACTTTCCTTGGTGATATTCATGGAATGAAGTCATCTTTCAGATGGTTAAGAGTATCTTGGCAGGGACCAGAGATATTATACTAAGGGCAGGACACTTGTGTCTGTGGCCTTCCTGGGTTTGATATTTAATATCCCATCTGGTTCTCCCACCACTGCCTAGAATGATCCTGAGCACAGAAGATTTTTTTGGCAAATGTGAACCTGTTTATATCTTTAAAGATAAGAGATTTTAAATTTTAATTTAATAAGTATTAATCCAAAACCAATTAGAAAATCCTTAACATGGGGCCGGAGAGATAGCTTGGAGGTAAGGCGGTTATGTTTCATGCAGAAGGTCATCAGCTCAAATCCCAGTGTCCCATATGGTCCCCCATGCCTGCCAGGAGCAATTTCTGAGCACGGAGCCAGGAAAAACCCCTGAGCACTGCCGGGTATGACCCAAAAACCACACACACACACACACACACACACACACACACACACACAAAGAGAATCCCTAACACATATGTAATTCATGTTTTTTCTGATACAGAGTAGGTTGTTATAGTTTGTAGAGTCCAGTAGATTCAAAGCCATTTCTTCAGGCTCCCTTGCAGCGAGGAGTCTTGATAGAAATTTTATTGTGTTAATGGATTGAACCAGGGCATCTTCCAGGTGGAAGGGGATAAGAAGGCACCTACCTGCCACTTCGATGTTTGCTGTTGCCTAGCAGGACTGTAGGCTCTCAAGTTAGAAGCTGTTGGGATGAGCAGTGTTGTTCTTGCAAGTATGTTGCAGCATCTGGTCACTGAGTTTTGGGGTGTTAAAAAGTAATGGCAGAAATGGTGGCAGCCTTTGATTCCCTTTAATTACCATAGCTTCAGAGTAAAGCCTTCTTACATTTGAGGATACAACAAGAAACTTTAGAATTCAGTCTGGTAGTGTGGTTCCAAAATTCTCCTGGGAGACACAGGAGCAATGTATGTAGTAGCAAAAGAGCTTACTAAGAAAGCCTTTCCTGGATCTACATCTCTTCAATCCTACATCTCTTCAAGAATCCTGTTTGAAGATGGATGACAGCCCAGATACTTTAACTCAATTTGAGAATCACACTACCAACCAGGAGAGAGCAGCCAGAGGTTCCAACAAGAATATCATGAGAGATATCGGAGAGATAGCATGGAGGTAGGGCATTAGCCTTGCATGTAGAAGGACTGTGGTTCGAATCCCAGGATTCTATATAGTCCCCCGAGCCTGCCAGGAGAACCCCTGAGCACTGCCAGGTGTGACCCCCAGGCCCCCAAAAAAGAAAATCATGAGCCTCTTCTGTAAGATGAGACAAAAGACTCAGAACAATTTGCTGGATTTTATGTAAAGTTCCTGAATGTTGAAATTCTAAAGATGTCATCATAATACCCACGTCCAACTGGGAGGCAATGCATTGAAAACAGAAGCTGAAGAAGGGCCAGGGTGGAGAGTAACTAGAAGCCATAGACATACACAAGCCTGATTCCACTGTGCATTAGCTACATGTCCCTGGTCTATTTGAGTGGCATCTGCTAACAAAATATTGATAACTCATGGTGAGGAAAATATAGGAGAAAGAGAATTAAATCTCAAAGTAAAATACATATAACTTGGAGGCCAAAATGTAAGTAAGGATATAAAGGAAAAAGTTCCAGGCTTCCTTCAAGGTCTAACATTCATCCATCACCCGAAGACACCCAGATAACACTGTCCAGAATGGAGCCAGTGCTGTGACACCCCTGGATCCTCCTGCCCTGCTCCTCAATCAGAAAAGCAACCAAATGCTATGGACCCTGGCAGTGCATGGCGGAGTACAAAGTAGTGTGGAAGCCTTTCTTTCCCATAGCTCCCACTCATTCGTATCCTCATTCATTCAACCCTGGGAAGCCTTTCTGTACCTCTTATGATCTTTTCCCTCTTGCATGTCTGGCCCTGCACTCCTCAAATCTCTTTCTCTAGGGCAGCATATTTTTTAAAATCATACTATGTAGTTATATCTAGGGATGTCTCCCCATGGGAAAAACGAATCAAGGTGACAAACGTGGGCCTCACTCTGGAGTCCCGGCCTCCTGAGGAAGCACAAAAGAGACCACCAGGCAAAGAGCAAGTGAAGGTGCCCCACATTTCACCATGCTTACTTTCCAAAGGGCAGTTCAGACAAAGGTCAGAGCTGGGGGTTAATCATCAGGTTGAGAGGAATGTTGACCCTCTGGGCTTCTCACTTACTCTGCTGCAGGCTGAACACTTAGGTCCTCTGTAATCAGCCCACGTGATATAGCTGGGCCACCGCCCTTGATTCCCATTTTCAGAAGACTTGTGCCATTGTCCTGAGCTATGCACACACTGACAAGATCTCATCATGTTAGTGGCCCTCCATAAACAGGCTGTCCTATCGGTGCCCTGGTGCCCAGTGATCTTGCCCACTCTTACTCAAGAGCCCATATTCTTGGGTCCAGTGTGAAAGTACAGCAGGTAGGTGCACTTGCCTTGCATGCAGTCAAGACCCAGCTACAACTCCCCCACACCCTATATGGTTCTCTAAAACCTACCAAGAGTGATCCCTGAGTCAGAGGCAACAGTAAGCCCTGAAGACTGCCAGGTGTGACCCAAAAGCAAAGAGCCCATGTTCTAAAAAATAGATGGCTCAAGACTCAAGAGGGGTCAAAGTAGATAGCTCAGCCCCTGACACCAAAGCATTGACTAATTGCAGGGAGGGTGGGGCACATGCATCTGAGCATACTACATGCTAGGCCACCTAGCTGTCACTGTGCTCTACCTCATCATGATTGTGCTTGATACCTTCATTGCAACCTAAAATCTCTCTTCACTGCTCTACTCCTTACTTTACTGACCTATTTGTTTCTTCACTCTTAAAGAAATAGCCTCCCCTACAGCCTTTTCTACATACTCTCCTAAATCCTTTGGGGATAACCAAACACTTTCCTGAAGGAACTTTTGGAAAGGTTACCTCAATACAAAATCAGCCCACCCCTCTTCTCCTCTTGACCTCTGAAATTCCTCCCTCACTACCTTGGCCCCAGTCCTGACAGCACCTTCTGCCTCCCCTCTCTCTTCCCTCCACACACCATCCTCAGGACTCCTTTCTTCTCTTCTATGCTCCTGTTCCATTATCAACTTCAACCAGGTCTTAACTTCTGAGGTAGCCTCTGCTCTCCAGCCCCACCTCTTCCTGCAACTGACTGCCTGAGCTACCGGAATATTCCACCTCAACCTGAAGGAAGTTCAGAGTGTGATTCACTATCCCTGGTCTCTCCTAACCAAATACCACAAACCAAGAGCTTGCAACAACAGATTATGCCCTCTTACAGCACAGGGTCAAGGCTGGGCACTGCTCCCTGGGCTCTGAGGGAGGATCTGTCTGGCTACTGGCCGTCTGTCTTCAGCTGTGGGCTCCTAGTTTCAGCCTGTCTCCATCTTCACATGGATTGTGTCTCCTGGGTGTCTCTGGACTGTGTCCAAGATCTGTCCTATAAGAACATCTGTCATTTTGGACAAGGGCCCGCATAAAGACCTCATCTTAACTTTTTCCACAAAGATTTTATTTTCCATGTCACATTCACAGGTTATAAGTGAACATAAAACTCATGGTGATTTCATTTAAAAAAAAAAAGTGATCATGAATTTTAAATAGACCTTTTACTCAACAAGGTCCAGTGAGAGAGTCAAAAACTATGAGCTGGGATTGTGAGGCTTGTGTTTCAGAAGGTGAAGAACTTGACCAAAGTCACACAGATGGGTTTGGCAGAACAACTGAACTAAAACCTCATGAGTTTCCCCTCGTTTTTTTTTTTTTTCTCCCACACACACCTTTAAACTAACCCTCTGGGACTGATAAGACTCCTTTATTGCTGTCATTAGTCCTATCTCAGTTACCTGCTCTCTAAAAATCAATAGCTATAAATTCAGGGGTCTGGCCAGACTTGCCTGACACAGCACATTAGCACACAATACACTAGCCAGATTCCACAGGTGAGTTTTACACCATACCCATACATAACATGTTATCAATGAGAGCTCATTGATCTCAAACTTCCAGAAAGCATATTCATCATATTCCCAAGGTCTGAAATAGATCTCCAACCACAAAAAAGGTATTCTTTAGAACAGAGACAAAACTAGGGGTTAGAGAGATATTACAGAGGGTAAGGCACTTGCCTTGCACACAGCCAACCAGGGTTCAATTCCCAGCTTTCTATATGGTCCCCCAATACTGCCAGAAGTCATACTAAGTGCAGAACTGGGAGTAACCCCTAAGCACTGCTGGCATGGCCCAAAACAAGAATAAAAAGAACGGAGATAATACAGCACAAAAATGTAAAGTATAAATCTGAAGACAAACTAGAATTCAAACATTACTGCTGTTTCCAAGAGCTACCTTTGGAAGCAGCTCATTTGGAATTGGAGCAATATCCATGTGATCTCCCATTGAAGTTGCTTGTTTTCTCCATCCATAGTCTTCCTTATGACCTTGGTCACATGTCTCACAAGTGTGAACCACAGTTTCAGCTGCTGGAGAACAGTGACATAGCAAATGTGGACTTAGTAAAAATCCTAAAACACAGATATGCAGGTTTTCACAGTCACCTATATATGTGTCCAAATATTATGATTAAAGATGTCATACTGCTTTATATTCATTTACAAGTGTCTACACATATAAAGCAAAATAAATGCATTTTTATATAAAATAAAAATAAAAGAGCACCGGGGTCAGTGTGGAGCAAACAAGGACTACGTTAGTACTAGAAGTCCCTCAAAAAAAGTTAGAAGAATGGAGCCAGAGCAGTGGTGCAGTGGTAGGGTGTTTGCCTTGCACACGGCTGACCATGGTTTGATCCCCCAGTGTCCTATTTCGTCCTCCAAGCCAGGAGCAATTTCTGAGCACATAGCCAGGAGTAACCCCTGAGCGTCACCGGGTATGGCCCAAAACCCCCCAAAAAATAAATAAATAAAGTTAGAAGATTAACACACAACAACCTCAGGTAATAGTTCCTATTTACCTTCAAATATGTTATTCTGAGACTCTTTTAGGGTCTCAGAGAAGAGCCAAGCTCACCTCTCTAGAGGTTTCCAGGGACTATTGGAACAACAATATTCAAGGACCCAACTAGAAAATTGACTGAAGTCTACTGAATTGGGTTGGTGATAGTTCTTCTTTAAAGGAAAGCTCTATTTTCTATGGAAAAATCTTGCCACACATACATTGTAAAGTCCTTAATTCAGCTTTACTATGTAGAGAGTACTAGTTCAGAATATATTACTTCTGAACTTAGCCCAGAAGTGATTATTAGTCAACTTCATCTATGTATTGGCTTCTTAAGCTGTGGGCGTGACACTAACTTATAAAAATTTTGTTTTAAAATAAAATTTTGATAGTTGATAATTTGTAAATGTTTGACTTGTACATCTATCTTATATACTTATATACCTGGCATTGTATAAAAAGTTCTTGGGTGAAAAAGAGTTGTGAGAAAAAAAATCTGGCCAATGTAGTAGTTTTCAGTTTTTCTCTAGAAATCTGCCAGTCAAGAACAGATCGTCAAAACCAAGACACTGTAATCAGTAGCATTTTTAGACATTTAAAAACTAACCAGCATCAAAGAGATGGTACAGGGTTAACAAGTTTTTCCTTGCACACAGCCAAGCCAAATGCTGCCTGAGATCTTACCAAATATTCAGGAATGATTCCTGAGCACAAAAACAAGAATAATCCCTGAGCACAGTCAAGATGTAGCCTAAACAAATTTACTTCTGTAAAAATAAAAAATTTTAAAGCAAAAACTAACCAGCTCTGATACTCTGATATACCAATTTAAAAACCTAAAACTATCTACTAAATTGATACCAGCAGAAATGCATACTTTGTGTACAAAAATACATATACAAAATACATGGTAGTAAAATTCATAATAGTCTCCAAATGTAAGCAATCTAAATTGTCATTAATGTCAGAATGGAGAAATAAATGGTCTTGAGTTATATGTATCTAACTCAAGGCAAGAACGTGAATGAATCTCACATATATGACATTGAGAGAAAGGAGTAAGATCTTAAATAATAGACAATGTAGAATTATCCATGTGTGAAGTTCCAAACCGGACAGCACTAATGGCTAGTGTTAGAAAATGATAGTGATTGATTACACTCACATAAGGATGCTCTGGGCATGTTCTGTTTCTTTATCTGGAAATTGGTTGCACTGGAGTGTTGAGCTTGTAAATTCATTGAGCTGGGTTTCTAGGATTTCAACACTTTCCCACAAAAAAATATAGATTTTGGAGAAAAAATATCTATTTTCTCATGCATTGATAGACTTATGGATGATAGATCTAGAACAAAAGATCTTACTCATCCTTTTCCTTTGTCTGACCAGGATGAGTAATGCATAGAACCAGTGCTGTAGAAATTTATATCTCAGAATTAAATTATGACCAAACCCTTCTCTATTCCTTCATTTTATCCCCAAATTTTATCCCCCAAGTACACAGCAGACTTTCTTTCTGCTATCCCAAACCATGTGCTTCAGGAAAAAGTAGCCCCCAAGAGACCAGTCTTTCCATAGCCTGCATGGTCTGACTCCTATCTCCCTCACTTGTCCATATCCTCTCTCTCAGTCTCTGGATGCACACCACACATGATCTCTTTAGCTCTCTCCTCTGCACTTAAGAGTTCCACCATTTAGAATATCCACTACCACCTCTTTCAAAGGACTTTGTCTTTCAAATATTAAGGAATGTCACTTTCTCAGCAAGAATAATCTAGAGATCCTTAAGTCATGTTTAGCATAGTCCTTTTGCATTTGGCTATACTCATAGCTTTCTTAAATTGTCTCATTTTAAAAAAATGTATTATTTCTATCTCGCATACACCTACTGTAAGTTTCAAGACATGGTGTTAAAAAGAATTCAAGAGAACAAACATTAGGTGTGACATAGCTGCCCAGAACCATCTGCCCAGAACCACAGCTTGCCCAGAATAGGTTGGCACAATGCAAATTCAAATAAATAAATAAAATGTGCCTTCCTCCAGTTAGCTCTCACTAATCCTGTTATCCCCACACACCTCTCTCTCTCCACTGAACTTTTCTAGGATTTGTGTGCTACCCCCACCATTGTCACTACCATACACTATGGTTTCTGATACAATACAAACTTTGTTTCCCTTCCTAGATCATGAGTCCCAGGAAAAGAAGAATGCCAAGTTTATACTCCCCTCTCTCCTGCATTGAACAGGAAATCAAGAAGCATTAGTTTGGTTGACAGAGGAGGAAGCAGAGTAAAGTATAAAAGTGAACTTTGAGGTCAGAAGGCTTTGCTTATTACTTACTGCCTGGTTTACAGCCAAGGAAAAGTTACTTAGCATTCAGAGTCTATTTTCTTAATTACAAATGAGTTCAAGGATCCCTATATTTCAGGACTGAAAAAGAAATTATATAAAGAAACCGTAGTTCTGAAACTTTTTGTGGGTATTATAAATGATTATCTACCATTAATCAAAATTGCCAACTCCCCTTTCATTTAAATTTTATTTTTTGGTTTTTGAAACACAATCACCCATGAATTACTCCTGATGGTGTTCATGGAAAAATAAGGGGTGCCAGGGATACCTACCAGGGATCAAACTCTGGTAGACCTTGTTCAAGGCAACTGTCTTACCCTCTATACTACCTCTTTGATCCTCATTTCAACTTTTACAGTAACCATGGACATTGTTCTATTTTTTCTTCATCAGCAGCTCATTCTACTTTGGAAGTGTTCCTGTTCATCCATGCCCCCCCTCCGCATCCACCTCAGCTTTGCAATATGCAAAAATATCCCATTTTTATCAGGATGATTTTGATAAATGTAAGTACATAAAAGACAAGCTGTTCAATTTAATGGACTGGATTTCAATAAGAATAACTGCTTCAGATTCTCTCTGTTTTGTTTAACACCCCTCCCAATTTTCTTTCAAGGGTCTTAGCAATCTCTCAATGTAGTTTCAGTATAGGCAGGTAAAATCTGCTTATTTGAAAAGGCATGCACACCTATCTAAGTGCAAAGTCATGACAATCTAACATTCATAGAGATAGCAGCACATGTCCTTTCATCGTTTGCTCTATGCCAGCTGCATGCAGCTATGACTCACATAATCCCCATGTCTCTTTACTCTCTGAAGTTGTAAACCAAGTTATACTAAGTACTGGCAACCAGGTAATAGTCAAGAACTTTTCCAGGACTTTAACATATCTTATCTCCTCTGGTCTTAGGACTGTTATTATAGAATGCGATGAAGAAATGCAGGTCATTTTACATTATATTATGATTGGTTTGATTTTCAGCCATACCACAAAAGGGTTGCTTAATGGGGCCAATATCAGTGGAAAGGGAGATATCTCTGGCCTGTCCTTGGCCAGGCTCAATTAAACGTGTTTTTTTTTTAATCAACTACTGGGAAAAGTCATGAAAGGCAGACTTGTCAACCCCTTAGAAGACACAATATTCAGAGGAGTAGCCGTCTGAATGCCAGATATCAAGGTTGTTTTAAAGATCTTTATAAACATAAGCTTTTACCCTAAAATCCCAAACTCATGATATGCTGAACAGGATGGCATGTTCCTGAACCAGGAAATTTTCACAGGATATGTATGTATCCATTAGCTTGCCCATCCATGCTCCAGCCCCAGTGTGGCTGCCTAATTTTCTTCACCAGGAAAGTTCCTGTTTAATTTGTTGATCCCCTTTTGGATGTCACCTCCTGGAAACTATCCTAACCCCACAGTGTTGCCTGAGTAGCTCAAGCCCAAAACCTTGGCATCCTTCCTAAGTCTTCTTTCTTTCTAGAAAACGCACATATCAAGAATTAAGGCAATTCTGCTTCCCAATCTCTGTGTTTGTAATGGTAATGATGGGTACATGGGAGGGCACCAGCTGGGTCCCTAACAGATTCCCACACTGGGCCACATCCCTAGCTGAATGGTATTCAAGTTTTACTAATAAACATGTTTTTCAATTATTGATGATTTTTATTGTTTTTCTCTCTCCCTCTAATAGAGTATAAGTTGTTTAAAGAAATACTTTGTTCACTGATACCTCATGTAATCTATAATACTACATAATATTGGTAGGAACGTGCTACTGGGTCCTTATGTTTTTTAGGTAGCACACCTCACCCCCACAGCATTTCAGGTCCTAGAACTCTTGGCAGTACTTGGATCACCAGGCAATGCCAGGGATCAAACTTAGGGTATCACATGTGCAGGGCATGTACCAGTTGGTCTATCTCCCTGGCCTTGTATTTATTCTTAATGAATAGGTACCTTACTTCTGCACTCCTATAGCACCTGATAATTGTTGGTTCTGTTGGAAAACAGAAGCCTTTATACACTGTGGTGTAAATGGAGTTTATGACTGCTTACAAACTTACTTTTAATTATATGTCTGGCTATAAATAAATGTCATGAAATCATTTTCTGACCCCAACATTTAGTCAGTCTGAAAACCACAAGAACCTATAGGCTGGTCAAACAAGCTGCTGTCTGAGGGGTCCAAGCACCCATTACCTAGCTCTAGCTTTCCACAGACAAATCACAGTGATTAGGCCTGGTGCTCTCATCATATTTTCTCTGCACTTATTCATTTGATCCTCACAACTACCCACTGAGATATATTATGTTATTAGTTCTATTGTACAGTTAAGGAATCTGAGACAATGACAATGGCAGATAGCCAATGAGAGGTAAGTCTTGGAATCTGACCTAAGAAGGCTGCTCCAGAGCTCAAGTTCTAAACTACTTTAATTGCTTCTCCTTTATGAGGCACCCAACAAAAGCTTCAATAGGAAATTGAGGGGGCTGAAGGTGTTATGATTGAAGGGGTTGAGCACTTGCCTGGCATGCATGAGACCTTAAGTTGGAATCCCCACACCGCATGAGCCATAGGCCCCTAAGCACTGCAAGCATGTAAGCAATACCCTGCCAGACCTGCACTCCTATTGTTGGCTATGACTCCTATTTAAAAAAAAATAAATAAATGTAAAAAAAAATAATATGGTGCATTAGAGAAGGTTCAGGATAAAAGAAGTTGAAGACCTGGAGTAGCACTCATGTCAGCTTGGAGCTCAAAACACTACAGTGAGTCTGAAGATTTTAACAGCAGTGGGAAAGGATCTGAAATTAGGAGACAATTAAATAAACAGCTTAGCCCTTGAGCTGTGATCAGAGATTCTAGAACTCTCTTCAGATCCTGGGGTTTTTACTGGAAGATCGCTGAGGCTCTGAGATAAGAGCTGGCCAACAGAGTCAGTCACAGAAAGGCTGACTTCTGCTCTATCATGTAGGAAGGAACAGAGGAATGTTCCTCATCTTCAGCATGATGATAGGTAAATGGATAAAGTTTATTCATTCATGAACAAAGTATCTTTATCCAACAGAATAATCTTATTCAAGTAAAATGGCAGTATTCTGACATCTACCACATGGAAGGACCTCAAAGAGCTTATGCTAAGTAACATGGGTGAACCACAGGACAGGTTCAATTGGACCTACTTTAGTCTGGCTTGGGGCCAGAGCCATAGCACAGTGGTAGGGTGTTTTCCTTGCATGTGGATGATTCAAGACCTTGATTCAATCCCCTGTGTCTTATACAGTCCCCTGAGCCAGGAGCAATTTCTGAAAACATAGCCAGGTGTAACCTCTGAGTGTCACAGGGTGTGGACCAAAAATAAATAAATAAATAAAAATGAATAGTCTGGCTTGGAGATGGTTGAACCATGGTCACAGGCTTCAGAGGACAGGGGAATGAATGCCCTTGCTTAATGAGGCCAGAATTGCATTGACCATGATACCCTGGAGAAGGAGGACAGTGGTAATCGTTGCCCAATTGTGAATATGCTTAATGCCCAGAATGTTAGCCTGAAAAATACTTAAAGTGATCATTTTAACATTATTATTTTTAATCATCATGAAAAAAATAACTTTAATGAACAACATGAGGTGGTCCTATGAGAAAGTGAGCTCACACACACACACACACACACACACACACAACCCCCTTTCACCACCAGAACTGGCAGTTTTAGTGGCAGTTCTCATGCTCACCTTGAAGTTTCTAGTGTTGCCAACACTGGCTTGCTGCATGATTATGAGTGTTGTGCACTAACTCTTCTTCACTCCAAAGGAGATCATGTCATACTCCACATCATATAAAGGAAGAAAACAAGGTTAGAGATCTCAAGCAAATTGAGGTTCCCAGGTACAGTAGAAAATCAGGACTGCAGAACAAACACTGGCTCCTCCCAGGAAGCCTAGAGGGTTTGTTGAAGGCCCAGGTTCTCCCTTAATTTGGGGGGCTCCTCCATTAATTCTTCTTGTCTCCTCCTATCTGGACCTTCCCAGCCAGTCACAAAGGACACTGAGCTGTGTCAGGAAGGCCATCCTTAAACAGCTTCTAATAGGGATCCTTTAGAAGTCCAGGACCTGCATTTGCTCTACTATTACCATCCTTCCAGGGACAGTTTTCCTAGTTAATCAGCAAGTCATACTATGATTTCTATCAGAGATTCCTGATCAAGTCACACCCTCTTTGTTTCCTCATTTAAAATGTGGTTTTCTAAGTGAAGGCTTGATAACACATGCTCTTCCATGACTCAAAGCTCATTTTAATTTTATGAGCATTGCACTTTATATTTGTTATGGCCTATAAATTCTTTGAAGCAGACACTAGACCAGAGCTACATAAAAATGTAATACATTGTGCATGTAATTATGTGTGACAATTAAAAATTTTCTGGAAGCCACATTGAAAATGTAAAGAAAAGCAATAAAATCAATATGCCCTAATAGCTATTATTCATCTCAATGTATCAAAAATAATTATTGATGCCATGTCTTGCATTCTGTTTTTATCTTTGGATTGGTATATATTTTGTACTTGAACATATCTTAGTTCAGGTTAGCCATTTTTATTTTTGTTTGTTTGTTTTTGTTTGGAAGACACATCCAGACATGTTCAGACATTGGTCCTATGCAAGGTAAGCACCTTAACCCCTAAACTATCTCTCAAGCCCCGAAAGTAGCCACATTCCAAGTGCTTGATAGCTGCATGGAGCAAATAATTCTATATTGAAAGTAAGATCTGACTCTTGGACAGAGAGATGGCACATCAGTAGGGCATTTGCCTTGCATGAGGCCAACCCAGGGCGGACCTGGGTTCGAATTCCTGGCATCCCATATGATCCCCAGAGCCTGCCAAAAGCAACTTCTGAGGACAGAGCCAGGAGAAACCCATGAATGCTACCACTGGGTGTGGCCCCAAAACAAAACAAATACCCCCCCCCAAAAAAAAAGTTCTAGACTCTTTTTCCCAAGGAAAGGGAAAATAAGATTTTGAGTATAAGGAGATAAAGTTTCGTTTGCTTATGGAATGCTGACTTGGGGGGACAGAGAGAGAAAGACTAAAGATGGAGAAAAAGCAAGAAGAAATAAACAATGGTGTCTATTCAAGGAGAATCTGGAGGGTACAGAGAAGAGTTAGAGTAGCAATGTCAAGGGCCCGAGACAAGGGAAAGCTTTGAGGCTGATTCTCTAGAATTATTGAACCTCATTTTATTCTTCTCATGATTCCTAGTTTTCACCCTAATTCTTTTCTCTCCACCCCTGCTCTCCTATACTCATCCAGTTACCATCATTGGAACCCACAGAGCAGAGCTCAAGGGTTTGACTCAGAACAATGTAAGTGTCCTATGACTCCAGAGTCCTCATCTATAATTAGGTGGTTAGATCCAGGTGTCATTCATTCAATCCATGAACTCTGATTCCTAGTCCACGCCCTGTGCTGTGCTTGGTGCTGTCTGCTCGTCCTTTCACTCCAACTGCTTTGATTGTCCCAGAAGGTTTTGGCTCTGTGGCCATGGGTAAATGTTCAAAGGCTGAACATTTTTGTTTTCAAATGACACCAGCAGTCTGAGAGTCCTATTAGTGTCAGAGAAAAGGACAAGAGGAAAAATTTGCACACAGGACAAGCTGAACTGTGGCCACAACACTTTCCATGCAGAACCCCTCTGAGGCTCTTTCTCATTTCTGAAGCCTCCTTGGTTGATTTGCACAGGCTGGGATCCACATCACTTGAAACTCTTTGTTATAATTTACAAGAGAGTACTGAGAAGGGGAGGAGAAAGTAAAACAAAAGCCCCTAACCAACCCTCCATCTGAAAGTCAATTAATAACTGCTATTGGTTATTACTGGGGCACCATTGCATTGACAATGAGGGAATTTCACTTTTCTCCAAGCATTTGAGTTAAAAGTCTATACTTGCACATCATAAGGGTGCTAACAACTGAAAGAGCAAGGAGGAAGCTGGAACTCATGAAATCTCACCCCCCCATGGATTGATTACAAGTATCACACAATATATTAATTAGAGAAAGAAAAATGGAGGTTAGAAAGATAATACAAGGTCAAGGAACAGAACCAGAGAGATAGTACAGAAAGGTAAACACTTGCCTTACCCACAGTTGTGGCTGGACCCTGATTTGATCCCCAGCACCACATACAGTCCCCTGAGCACTGCCAGGGAACATACTCAAACACAGTTAGGAACAGTCCCAAACCATTGTTGAGTGTGGCCAACTCTCCCTGCCTCTTCCCCAAAAAATGACAGGGCACTTGCTTTGCAATGCCACTGTAGATGCTATACTGCTTTAATCCTGACACTGCATATGTTCCCCAGAGCACCACCAGGTATGACCCCCCCCCCCGCACTGCCAGACATGATTCAAAAACTAAAACAGAAAAAGAAAAAATAGAGTCAGAAAGGGTCTTAGGACTAGAATTAAAAGGTGAAATACAATATTGTTACTGAAGGTGTCTAAAAGAAAAAAAATGGAAGAGAGAGAGAAAAAGAAAGAAAAGAGAAAAAGAAGTGTCTGCCAGAGGCAAGCAGGGCGGCAGGAAGGGGGGGGGGGGAGAAAACTGGGGACATTGGTGGAAGGATATGTACACTGATGATGGGTGTTGGACATAGTATGACTAAAACTCAACCATGAACAACTTTGTAACTGTATCTCATATTGCTTATAGTGATTAAAGACTTTAATTTTAAAATACTTTTAAATATATCTCTGTTCTATGGTATTACCCAGAAAACCTTTCTCTGCATTTTAGATTACTTACTTAGGATAATTATCTCTATGAAAGAGAATAGTTAGACTTACAAGAACAACTTATGACTCTAGATCCTTACTATCAAGTTGATCTCACAATCTGTACTGTGGAAAAGTTGTACTTTTCACATTGTGTACAACTGGTATTGTCAATACTAAAATTACTTATAACTAGTTAACAGCACTCTACTGTTTTAAGTAAGACTGAATGTAAAATAGGTAAATCAGTAAATAAAATAAGCTGTGAGAGGGGCTGGAGAGAGAGCACAGCGTAGGGCATTTGTTTGCCTTACACGTGCCAGACCCAGGAAGGACCTAGGTTCGATTTCCAGCATTGCATATCGTCCCCGGAACCCGCCAGCAGCGATTTCTGAGCTCAGAGCCTGGAGTAATCCCTGAACGCTGCTGGGTATGCAATCCCCACAAAAACAAAAGGTGAGAAACCGGCGCACAACAGGCAGGGAGCAGAGCCACAAGGGCCCCGAGAGCAGGCAGGCGGGGCAACCAGAAGGCTGTGCCTTTGGCGGAACATTATTCATTATTTCTTGGCTGTGTGCACACCGTGTGACCATCCAGGACTACTTGGGTCCCATAAGGAGCATCTTCCGAAAGGGAGGACTATGTGAGGTCATGTCAACACCAACTCAGGGAGAACTCAGGGGCGCTCCAATTACACCTGCTCAGCTCCCCAGGATGACTGAGCACCGGTCCTGAAAACCCACAGTCCGCTCTGGACCCCGACCAAAGCAGGAACCTTAGTGTGGAGTGGCCGGTCCATCCTTGGGTATGGCCTCACATCGCTGTTACTGAGTCCGCTCCCAGGACTGTGCGCCCTAAGGGCCTCTCTCAGACACAGGTGCTAGAGCCTGGGTTGAGCCTGGACACACTTTGCATCTCTGGTTTGAATTTCTACCTCACTTCCAACTTCCAGAGAAATGGAAGAGTAGCCCATCGGACCTCTCCTGAGTCCATTGAAAAGGACGTCAGGTGGCAGCCACCATGCCAGAGCCTTGCATTCAAGGGCCTCATTCAAGGAGGCCCTTCAAATAAGGGCTTCCCTGGATGTGCCCTTCTTAAAAGGCAGCTGAGGGTTGTCTGGGCCTGACTCCTGCAGGAGCTTCTAGAATCACCAAGAACCCGAGGGGCAGGAGGAGGCAGGCACAGGGACACCAGAAACAACCCTCCCTCTCGGGCAGGCTTCACAGTTAGGTCTGAGCAGACTCCAGGGGTTCAATCTTTCCGTTTAATTCTGTTGAGAAGTGCTGGGTACAGCTGCTGAAGTTGTGCAAACCCTTCACTGGTTTATTGTGGCAGCTTCCGGTCTATCACTTGGTCACATGCCAAAGTTAACCTCCAAGAAGTACCTTCAGAGGAGATTTTTTGCTATATTTATCACCAGCTGCCTTGGCAAGTCTTTGGGGGGTTGATTAGAGAAGGGTGGGTTCAGCCGTCTATCAGAAACCATCTGCTCTCAACCTGAGGAGGGCAAGGATGGAACAGGACGTCTCCTGGTCATCTCGAGAGCTGGGTATAGAGTGATAAGCAGGGAGTGACATGTTGGGGCCAGTGTAGCCATCTGGAACCCAGAGGAAGGAAAACTCTTAAAGGAGCCACAAAATATATGCTTGTTTCCTGAACAGGCTTTGATTATTCAGAAAGTCCAGCCATGTGATTCTGGCTTCCAAGACTATAAGCTCACTATCACAGTATAGTTAATCATGGCAACTAGTAGCCCAGAACATTTGATAGTTTCTACTCCACAGAGATTTAGAAGCAGCACTTCATTATAGAAATTAAACAGGTTTGGGGGCCAGAGCTATAGCGGTAGGGCATTTGCCTTGCACGCAGCTGACCCAGGATGGACCTCGGTTCGATCCCCAGTGTCCCATATGGTCCCCCAAGCCAAGAGCAATTTCTGAGTTCATAGCCAGGAGTAAGCCCTGAGTGTCACCGGATGTGAGTGACCCAAAAACAGAGAGAGAGAGAGAGAGAGAGAGAGAGAGAGAGAGAGAGAGAGAGAGAGAGAGGGATGGAGGGAGAGAAAAAGAGAGAGAGAAATTAAAAAGGGCTGTCTAAGAATGACCTGATTCTAAGATACACATTTCCAGATACCACTCCCAGAGATTCCAATTCAGTTTGGAGTTTCTACCACTATTGCCATTTTCCCTAGGCCCAGGGAATTCAGAACCTCGAAATCCAAGACTCCCATCAGAGTACCTTGAAAATTGAAGAGCTGATCTGAAATGAACTATGACTTGGAGAAGGTCCTCACCTGTGGGAGCCCATAAATGCTCTATAAAATGAGGGAACTGGTGAAAAAGAGCCTGTATAGGAAAATATTCAGGAGTTTAGATTTAGCCATGGTGTCTTCTCAGAGCAATGAGACTTCCATACCTGAAATTAAGACCAACTTTAGCTTGAACTTTACCTTAAGAGGACCAGTGAGTAAAGCAGAGACCTTCCCACCTGATTCCCTCACTCCAGATCAAGCTTTTCAGGAGATAGGCACCATATTGACCAAACTGTCCTCTCCTTCCCAGGAAACTCAGCTCTCGCAAAAGCCAGGGAAACCTCCTCATTTGTGGAAGAAAAATGACCAGGCTCAGGGCTAGAGAGGCTAGGAGGCACAAAGCAGTGCTCTGTCCCAGATGCCAGCACCTCGTTCTGGACTCTGTCCTCCTGATTCTTTAATACAGTACTATCTGGGTGGGAGCCATGCCTCTCTACCTCTCCCCCTCATGGGACACTTTGTAAACAGGCCAACTTTCTCACAGCATCTCTGTGAGATTCTCCTCCTTGGATCCCTCCCAGGAGCCATTAGTATAGCTATTCTCTTTGGAGAGATAGAGTCCTTTTTTTTTTTAATTTTTTTTTAATTATGAGAACAATGATGCAAAGAGGACAAGGTAAAGTTACAGTGGAAGAACAATCGCCCATAAACAGAGTTCTCAGAAGAAATCCCCTTGATGACGCCTATATATTGAACTTACAGTCAAAGAACATTAAGAAAAATAAGGCAGAACCCATGTACAATTACTTTGTCCACAAGTCCCCAGATTGTAGTACATTATAACATTTCTTAGCAGTACACAAAGCAATCTAAAGCCATGAAATTTATGTGACTCCTTAAACATTGAAGGCATAGAATTTTTTTATATTTTCATGCACATGCATATTGGTTTAAGTTAACATCAGTTTTTTGGGGGGGAGGGGGTTAGAGTCAAAGGAGCACAGTAAAAACGGTGTTAGAGTGGCAAATATTGTTTGCATAGCCCACCAAAATATGGGGGACATGGAAAGGAAAAGCCTTGGTCTAAATACAAGGAGATCCTACCCCTTAAGTTTCCTGGCATAAGACCAACTCTAGGCTCCAGGCAAACTAGTTTGTTCAATCCAAGTCATTATCTGTAGTGCCAATACAGTTTTCTTTCTTTTTATTTTTTTGTTTTTTTTTTTGGGGGGGAGGCCACACCCGGCGGTGCTCAGGGGTTACTCCTGGCTGTCTG
Source organism: Suncus etruscus (assembly GCF_024139225.1). Lineage (NCBI taxonomy): Eukaryota > Metazoa > Chordata > Mammalia > Eulipotyphla > Soricidae > Suncus > Suncus etruscus. The sequence continues at coordinate 92,595,936 of NC_064850.1, read as the reverse complement.
CTCAGAAATATCTCCTGGCAGGCACGGGGAACCATATGGGACACCGGGATTCGAACCAACCACCTTAGGTCCTGGATCAGCTGCTTGCAAGGCAAACACTGCTGTGCTATCTCTCCAGGCCCACAGTTTTATTTTTCACGCAGTCTCTATTGTTGGCATCAGGTTTCTGTATTAAAGATCCTGAAATCTGCACATCCTACATTGAAGTCGGGCTGTGTGTCAGGTGTGGAGTGTCCTCTAGTTTCACCTCATAATTAAGGGGCAATACAGAAAGCCCAGTCCAGTAAGCAGGTCATTGTTGTTAAGTCTTCTCAGTGTTAAGGGAAGTCTCTTTTGAGTAGGTCGATGTCAGAGCAGCGGTAGGGTCTTCCCTGGTAGATGATTGCCTCCAGGTGATGTTATAGACAACCTTGGATGTTTCGTAGATGTCTTCCCTAGATCAGGGTTGAATGGAGAATGCCCATTCTTCTGAGGCCTGTGCCAGGTCATTATGTCAATGTTCTGGGTGTAAGGTCCCATTGCACTACAAGATTTGTGTGTTCCCATCTATATTAGATAAGAACTTATTTGTATGTATAGTATTTTCCCGTTTTAATGTGCCTAAGCAAACAAAAAATAAAGCCACATGGCATTATCGGAGTATATGAGGGCTTAAGAACATGTCTAACAATACCCACGACTTGGTTCAAACATAAGCATTAAACTGAGGGACTCTTTCACCAAATTCCCTATTGAACAGTTCACAAAGAGAAGAAAATATTAAAAAAGGGAAATCGTCAGTGTATAAGAAAATATTCAGCAAGAGTTATAGCCATCAAAGAAAACACACATAAAATTGAAAAGACATACGTGTACATTCTATATGCCTTTTGGAATAGTTGGGAGGGTGTTAATTCCAGGGAACCACTATGGTTTGTGACTTAGGATTCTACAGTACTTAAGTTAAAAAGGGTAAATGTGGAGTAATGACGATAGGGGGTGAGAGAGTTAAGAGAAAAATAATCTTTGGTAGGGGTGTACAAAAGGGCAGAGTACAAAATGGACATTCTGAATACACAAAAACATAATTCAATGATAGTGAGAACTATTAATGTATCTTGTGCCCCCATGCGGTTTTGAAAATATAGACTGGTAAGAGATTACCAGTGACTGCTTTAGTGCAACCCACAAGTGAAGCCTAGGGCAACCTTCAAGCTCCGCCGAGGGACCCACCTTGCTGGCTTGCCCAGGCATGTGGCCTGGGGAAGCCCTAGAGATCTGGAGCAAGGCGGTAGGGGGTGCTGGGGTTACCCAAGTCCCACAGCTTCCCCCCCAGGCCTGCTTAAGAAGGCCTCTGGCATGGTGGAGGCCTGCTGAACCCCATGCTGGTAGAGACTCCAGGCTCCCAGGAAGGAAAGAGAACCTTCAAGAAGCTGGGAGGCCAGAAGTTCAGGGCCCTGACCCAGACCCTCCCTTAGGAGCCCAGTGGGGAATGGGGGAAAGCCTAGGGCAACCTTCAAGCTCCGCTGAGGGACCCACCTCGCTGGCTTGCCCAGGCATGTGGCCCAGGGAAGCCCAAGTCCTTTTTTTTTTTAGGGTTATTTTTTTCTTTTTTCTTTTTTTTTCTTTTCTTTTTTTATAATTTTTATTTTGACCAAAGTGGATTACATATATTTCACAGTAATATTTTAGGTACATATTAACATTGAATCAGGGGATTCCCATCACCAAAGTTGTCCTCCTTCCTCCCAGCCCATTGCCAGCTTGCATCCCATATCCCTCTCACTTACCCCCTGCTAGTATAAGTGGTCCCCTCTGTGTCTAGCTTGTTGTAAGTTGGGTATCAATTCTTTTGTCATTGACTTTGAATTTGGTGTTAAAGTCTGATCATTTTTATTACTACTTAGTGATCATACAACTGTATGGTCTTGGTACCCTCCATTATTTCCCCCTCAATTTGAGAGGCGGAGCAAGATGGTTCAAGTTATGTGATTCATTTGAAGAGAAGAAAAGCAATAACATGGGGTAAAAATCAAGCAAGCCGAAAATGAGCAGAGTACTTAGAGGCTCTCAACATCAGTTTGAGAGAAGAAAGGGAGAAAGGAAGAAAAACACCACAGCAACACAAAAAATAGAACAAAAACTCCAAAGAGCACTACAGAAATAAAGACAAGCAACGCATAACCATGGTCCTGAAATAAAAACAAAGAGGAGCTGGAAAAAAAAAATGAAAATGACAACAACAATAACAAAACCAAAGACCAAAAAAAAATGTAAATAAAATAAATAAATAAATAATTTATATTGTGCTTTTTCTTCTTCTTCTTCTTCTTTCTTCTTCTTCTTCTTCTTCCTTCTTCTTCTTCTTCTTCTTCTTCTTCTTTCTTCTTCTTCTTCTTCTTCTTCTTCTTCTTTCTTCTTCTTCTTCTTCTTCTTCTTCTTCTTCTTCTTCTTCTTCTTCTTCTTCTTCTTCTTCTTCTTCTTCTTCTTCTTCTTCTTCTTCTTCTTCTTCTTCTTCTTCTTCTTCTTCTTCTTCTTCTTCTTCTTCTTCTTTTTCCCTGCATAGGCACAGTAAATATTGGGGAAATTAGAGGGGGAATTCCCTTGGCCTAAAAGATACAGGGTTTCTCCGCCTTTGAAGTATACTGTCATGGGAATAACTACAGACACCTTGCATGTTCATTTAGTCTCCCCTAGATCCTTTTGTGGTGTATGGAAGACATCTGCTCCATCATGGGTGATAAAATCAGACCTCTATATCTAGAGATCTTGGTATATGCACAGGTCAAGGAATGGAGCTTATGAAGAAGTCTTTCTTTATGGTTCTAGAAGATCTGTTCCTTCACTGTCTTTTTAATCAGTCTTCTGTTATTAGTGGTGTTGGTCATTATGCTGATCCTAGGATAAAGCATAGGGTAGTATCTTCCATTATGTTTCCAGAAGACCTGTTCAGTCGCAATTGTCTAAGTCAGAACTCTGGAATTAGAGATCTTGGTTGTTGTACAGATCGTAGGCCAAAACCTAGACCGGGGCTTTTTTCTTGGTTCCAGGATACGTTCTGCCCAGTTATGGTTATCATGGTTATCACAATCTGTAGATAGCGATCTTGGCTTTTGCACAGATCAAAGGATGACAAGTCTTCTGATTTTGTCTTATAGTTAGATGGTGATGTAAGACAACTGCTCTTCAATCAAATTGTTCCCAGTTCCTCGTTGTAGAGAGACAGAGTCCTTCTGACAGGAATATGGGACTTTCATCCTGTGATTTATTAGATTTTATTAGATCTGGCCACCACCACCCCCAGCTAACTGTTAATATCTAATAAACCATAACTTCCTGCACTCAGACTTGGAAGTGGATTGCGTTACCTCTTTGCATTACTGATTATTGTAGCTGAAGAAGGCGGAAGAATTCTGCCATGCCTTGTTAAAAAAAAAAAAGGCCTTATCTGTGAAACTTGAACTTTGTGGCTTGGTTTTATACTCTTCCGCCCCCCCCCCCCTTAATGTTTGCAAAGAGTAAATCTGAGATTATTGTCCCAGCTCTATCAATCCTGAGTCCTTAAATACCCCTATAATGTTGTTAATTACAAAGCCTTCACTAATAATCACTTGCTGTATCTTGGAACATCGTTGTATAAAACCACATAATAGTATAGCAGATATGTATGCATCCAATTCCTGTTTTAACATATAATAGTCTGTCAATTTCACCTGTTGGCCACTCATTTGTATAGCAAGAGCTCTGTACCAATAATGTCTCTGACCTGAGGAGATGTAGAAATTTAAGATGGATGAAACTGTTTTTCCCTCTTTATAACATACTTTCTACAAAGGCAGAGGGTATGCTCCTAAAGAACACATTGGGGAGCAGAAAGGAGACCCTACAGGGCTGTATGCTGTTCTATCCCAAGGGATCCTCACTGTATGCTCTCACATTGACTTGTTCACAAACAATTCTAAGAAGCTGACTTGTAGAGCATGATGGATTAGCAGTACAGGGAATGTCATGCACAGATACTGACAGTGAACACTGACAGCCTGAGAAATGACACAGCTGGGAAAGCTGTGATATGAGATTTCACCCCCTTTCTCCTAGTAATATTTCTAAGATTATGCAAAGAAGAGATTTGCAGTGTGTGTGGGTGGGGGGGGAGTATCTACACATATACCCAACATCACTCGTTACATAACCCATATTTCCCTAATGATTTGAAATGTTTTCTCTACCATATGTCAATTTTTTATTTCTTTTTAACAACATGTCTTATTAACCTCATCATAAATTGACGCTAGTGCACATGCTCTACAGTATGTAGGTAGATGTGTGTTTACTATTTGCTTTTACTTTACAACCTTTTGTTTTTACTTAAAAACTGCAACAGGAAATAGTTTTGTTAACTACACAATAGAATACTATATATCAAATAAAAGAAACTAAACCATATAAACACAGATAAATTTTAATACAATACTGATTACAACTTGGGAGCAGGAGTAATAACAGCAGTAGAACATTTGCTTTGTGTGCAGCAGATCTGGGTTTTATTCCCAGCATCCCATATAGTCCCCTGACAACTGATGAGTGGGTAAAGAAACTGTGTTACATCTACACAATGGAATACTATGCGGCCATTAGGAAAAAAATGAAATCATGAAATTTGCTTATATATGAATGGACATAGAGATGATTATGCTGAGTGAACGGGTCATAGGAAAAGGTATAACTATAGAATAATCTCGAGTATCTGTGGGATATGAGAAAATTAAAAGAGAGTGGTAATAATATCTAGAGACAATAAAGATAAAGATCAAGAGAACCAATCCAAGGAAACTTGCCATAAAAGCAGAGAATGTAGTTAGAGTAGAGAAGGGTCTACATGACAATGGTAGTTAAACTGATCACTCTGGAAAAGAACTGGGTGCTTAAAGGGAATAAAGTGACATGCTTGGAATCCCTTCATTAACACTAACCATAGTGTCAAAAAAAAAAAAAAAGAGTGAGAGATAGGGAAAGAAGGAAAATGTCTGCCCCAGAGGCAGGTGAGAATAGTGGATGGGAGAAAAACTGAGGATACTGATGGTGGGAAATTTGCACTGATATTGTACATTGTATAACTATACATGATCAGAACTTTGTCTTGAGAAAACAAGTAATTGTATTAGAAACAACCTTGTAACCACGGGGTTTAAATAAAAAACATTAATAAAAATGATACTGGGACATGTGGAAGAAACTATAACTACTACTACAGAAATTAGTGAAGAAACTTATAAAGATATGTATAAATTATTACACAGAATATTCTAATGTCCTCTGTGTAGGAAGATGGTGTCATACTTTGAGAATTGTTTGTAACAAAGGAAAACCGATTTTGTATGAATGCCTCTTTAAATATAAAAGACATCCAAAAGAGCAATACGTACATTTTCTTAAGAGGTAACCAAAGGAATCTCTGTAAAGACACCAAACTGGAAAAAAAAAAAAAAAAAAAAAACAACCCTCCAGGTACAGTGGTTTTCAGGCTGAAAACTCTAGGGTCTTCTTGGTGTGGGGCAGGAAGCTTCCCCCCAAACCCTATACTTCTGGAAGCCCCAGCAGTCACACCCAGATCCACAGGTTTTGGAGCACTAGGTCACATATGCAGTCACACAACACCTCCAAAATGCACTGAATTGACAGCCCGGCAGTAACACAAAATTATATGGGAAAGTTGCATCAAGGCTGTACCGTTGAACCATCCTCCCACCTAAGCTCAATAAACAAAAACAATGCAGAAGACCCAACTTGCAACAAATAGCTTAATAAATCTTCAACAATGATTTGGTGACTCCCACCATGAAATATAACAATTTTCACAATTATCACAAATTTTATTTTACTGAAGTATTTTTCAATAATTCCATTAGCCTTTTGGTTGTAACAAGAAATATAAAATAAATTATTGTTTGCCTGCTAAGGGATGATGGGAACTGGAGACAATGGTGGAAAGAAGGTCCTACAAACGAACAAAACAAAAAAAAAAAAAAAAAAGAGGTGACCAAAGGATTCTTTCTTCTGCTCCTGAAATGAGTTGATTTTATGATAACTCAGAAATTCTTAAACTAAATGATAATTTTTTTCTTCAGCTCTTTCAATAAATGTGATATCTATTGTGGGGAAAAAAAGAATAACATGAACTCATGTGAATGATAAAAACAAATTCAAGATTAAACGTTTTACTATGAAGTTATTGAAATTTGTACCTCACTTTTATAGCCCCCTTTCAATGTGCTTAATGTTTTTTGTGGGGGGACACAGGTTACTCCTGGTTATGTTCTCAGAAATCTCTCCTGGCTTGGGGAACCATATGGAATGCAGGGGGATTGAACCGCAATCCGTTCTAGGTCAGCCACATGCAAGGCAGTACCCTACCTCTGTGCCATCGCTTTGGCCCCTCAATGTGCTTAATCTTATTCTTTGTAATTTTGGGGGCAGGGGTTGGGTCACACCCAGCAGTACTTAGGGGTTCCTCCTGGCTCTATGCTCAGAAATCTCTACTTGCAGGCTTGGGGGACCATATGCCAGGATTTGAACCACCGTCCTTCTGCATGCAAGGCAAACACCCTACCTCCATCCTATCTCTCCAGCTCCTCCTTTGTAAATTTTTTTTATAGTTTTACTCCTTACAATTTGTGTTAGCATCTGGTCTACCTGTGCAGGAGAAGGAAAGGGGAGAAGAGAAAGGCAGAGAAGACAGGACACTGCAGTCTCCCCAAAGTTTTATCTCCTCATGCCTGCATGGTATAGGGGCCAGTTTTGAGGCAAGATAGCTGACAGCATGTTTACTGCCAGCAAGAGGCTTGAGTGGTCCTTGGATTTGACTTGACTTGCAGGTCAAAAAAAGTGCATAGCTCCAACATCCTTTTCATGGAAACCTCTCTACCACCTGCATGGGGAGAGCTGCAGGTACAAGCTTTCAAGGCTTTCCTCTTAACCAGAACAGAGGCCATTCTCCTGAGAGGACACACAGCCCACCCTCAAGTCCCTAAATAACCATCTCCCTGAACTCTTTTTGCTTGATCTAGCCCTGTTAGTACAAGTCTCCGGCAGATCCAGTGTCCCAGTCTGTCTGTCTCTTAGCTTCTGTCCTTCCTCTTCTTCCTATTCTTGCTTTTAGACTTACCATGACCCAGTTGTCCATTGAAGGTGGTCCTGCTGTCCTTTAGACTTCCCACTTTGAATCCTTCAAACTGCTCCTCTCAGCACATGCTTCTAGAACTCTCCACAACTTGTCCCTCCTTTGGAAACATGTCAGTATTCCTGGCAGGAGCCACACAGACTGATCGTAATTCCCCAGGCTGGTGTGAGTAGTGCCATGTGGCTTGGGTGACATTTCCCAGGGAGTCCAGCTGGCAACATGGCCTCCTCAGGAGAGTTTAGGCCCTTTTGTGGGAGCAGAGAAACAATTGCTGGTGAAGGATATCCATCTTGTGGAAACCTCCAGGGGAGAGGTGCCTTTAATTTTATTATTTATTTATTTTGTTTTTTGGGCCACACCCAGAGGTGCTCATGGGTTACTCTTGACTTTGCATTCAGAAATCACTCCTGGCAGACTCAGAGTACCATATGGAATGCCAGGAATCAAATCCGGTCAGCCACATGCAAAGCAAATGCCCTACCTGCTGTGCTATCTCACTCCCGCACCTCTGTAGCGGGAATAAGGTGAGATTTTTCTTTTCAGGTAATGCAGAACAAGTCTGGGTTGTGGAGTCAGGGATGCTAAGGAATTTTCAGCTCAGGTGAGCACTGCTTCTATCAGTAACACAGCACTGGTGTGATGGTTGTAGGGTGCATGTTCGCAGAACAACACTCCAAGCAGGAAGATAGAACTCTGGAGAATCCAGCTGTGGTGTCTCATCAGTACTGCTGTGATTCCCAGACTTGGTGAGGGCTCATGAGGGCTGACATTTCTGTCCTCTCCATGCCACTGTATGGACCCTAAAGTGCAAAACGGGAACTGATACTCAGGACCCTAACTGCTCTACACCTAGTCCCTTGGGATTCTGGGAAGTTTCTGTGAGATCTTTCTAACAGTGTTTCTAATCCCCCTAAGAGCCTGACTCTAGAGATGTCTTTGTTAGCTCCTTCTTTCTATCTCCAAGGAGCCAGTTGGGGGCACTCAGCACTGCTGCATGAGGCTGTGGTGACTTTCTGGGAGTATACCTGGGTACACTATGAGGCAAGGCTGATCCAGGAACCAAAATCACCTAATAACCTCAGAGGCTATTCCTGACTCTGTGTTCACAAGTAACCCCTCATAGTACCTGGCAGACCACATGTAGAAAATTCAAATTGGGGTCCCCAGCATGCAAGGTCTTATCCCTTTTACTATCTCTCCGGCCCCAAACATTTATATCTGGTTTGTTGTTGGTGGTGGTGGTGGTTGGTTGGTTGTTTGGTTTTTTTAGAGGCCACATCTGGTAGTGCACAGGACTTATTCCTGGCTGTACTCTAATTGAGTGTTTACAATGTAAGATCTGGTTTGGAGTAGATTTCTATATGTCCCTTGCCCAGCCATTATTCTGGTAAGTTAAATCACTAAAGAAATGCATGGCAAGAGTTGGAGTGATAGCACAATGGGTAGGACTCTTGCCTCACATACATCTGACCTGGGTTTGATCTCAGACATTCCATATGTCCTCAGGCCTGGCCAAAGTGAGTCCTGAGCTCAGAGCCAGGAATAAGACCTTGGAAGGGAACGACTCAAAAATCAAAAACAAAACAGAAAAGAAATACAAGGTAGCTTAGTTTCTCTGAACTTTGCCACCAAATAAGAAAACTAAGGTGTTGGAGGGAGATCAGTTCTTTGCTCTTTTGTTCTGCCTACTGGAAAGTGGACTTCCTTTAGCCAGGGAAAGTGGTTATGACAAGAAGGGTGGCTATGATGGGTAGGGTGTCTGTGACAGGGAGGGTGACTATGAGATAGAAAATGATTATGACATAAAGGGTGGCTGTGACAGAGGATGGCTATTAAAATGGAGAATGAGATGGAGCAAAGGCAGCAGCACCTTTACCCACTTTTTACTATGTTGTGAGCTCAAGGCCAGTCCTCAGGGAGCAGGTGGGTGCCAGTTCTGCCATCCCTCCAATTGCAGGCTCTAACATTAGGAATTAATTGCCTTCCCTACTGTGAGGATGTTTACAGCTACTATTCCCTGTGTTAAATTTTGATGTGTTCATCTCTCAGACCAAGTTCTGCCCTTCAAAGCTCATGCCTATGCTCCAGATGTATCTGAATGAAATCAGAAGATCAGACTTTAGGGAGCGGGGCCCCTGCTTAGGCAATGCTGCTGTAAACACCTGGGCACACTTTAAAAAATATTGCAATAAAAATTCAAATTTGTCTTTCTGGTCTACTCTAAATCTTTTCAGCCTGGGTTGAAATATTGCTGCAAAGGGCATTCATAAACTATTTAAGAATGCCAGTTTTGTTTGTGTTTTGGGGTCACACCTAGTGCTTGGGGCTACTCCTAGCTCTCTGGGGGGTTGGGTAAGGAAGCTGTGGACTGCCAAGAATCAAATCCAGATCTTGAGCATGCACAGCATGTGTCCAACCCTGTGGGATAGATACTCCAGATTCAAAATTTTAAACAAGTTTTAGCATGGAAAAAAATTAAGCAACTACAAGAAAAGTGAGCGGTTGTGTATCAACTACCCAACTTTAATAAACTAAATTCAGAACTAATTTTGTATCACTCACATTCCAGCCAAACACCTTGTTTTCCCAGGATTGTTTTGAAGACAACAAAATGCATCATGGCAAAGAATTCTCAAATATACAGTGCTGGTCTATAAAAGATAATGACTTGTTTTAAATAATTACTTGTGCTATTATCAAGGTGCTTCGCTGAGGCAGAGCCTCCCATCTTATGAGTTCCCTTAAGATATAGCTCTGTCACTGGCTTATTACTAACTAGCACATGAGACACCTTGGTGCCATGGAATCTTGGGGCACTGGAATCTTGCATCATCTCTTTCCCACCCCCGCCCCACACACATCTCTTTCCCCAGTGGTCTGCCCTCAGGAGGACTAGCTTCTTAAAGACAGCAAAGAGACACCAGCTGCTTTAGAATCCCTGCTCTGTGCTTCCTAGCTTTGTAACCATAAGCAACAGATTTAATGGACTAGGGCTTCCGTTCCTTTACCATAAAGCTAAGCTAATGAATAGTACTTACCTCACAGGGCTATTGCAAGGATTAAATTTGTTTTTAATCATGTAAAATCGGGGCTTGAGTGATAGAATAGCAAGCAAGGCACCTGCCTTGCATTTAGCCAAGCTGAGTTCAATCCCCAGCATTCCATATGGTTCCCTGAGCATCATCAGAAGTAATTCATGAGTGCAGAGCTAGGAATAACCCCTGTGGGTGTGGTCAAACACAAAATAAAATTATGTGTAGTTCTTGGAACAATCTCTTGGCATATAAACTCCCATGCAGTTATTTGCTTTCATTAAAGTTCTCTTCTTAGTACATGCTACTTTTTATTTTTTTAGCAATACCTCCCCACTTAATTAACTGACAGTTAAAACCCTCAAGTGTGCCCAGCAATATATTTCTCAAAAAGCATTGTGTACATGTTCAGATGCAGTACTGGCAGAGATTAACCAGCCCAGGCAGGGGATTCAGTGGTATTCATGGGAGGCCCATGAATGGGAGGCCCAAAGAGCTACATTAGCTGCATTCACAGTGGGAGAAACTCCAGTCAACCCAGACTAAAACCTGAATCCAGGGTAAAACACACATATACACACATATATGTACATACACAATAATACATCTCTATGTTCTGCCATCATGAAAGAGAAAAGAAAGCAATGCAATAAACATAATTTATGCTGACTTTAGTGCAAAGGAATATTTAAAAAATAACATCTTAAGTAGGAAACTACTATGCTTTCCACATTAAGTATTTCATGCTTAGTTTATAAGAAAAACAAAAATGATGTGCCTAGAAATAGACATGTATGTCATTCCTCAATGGACTCACAAAAAAAGTCTTTTCTTTGTGATGTGTAATTTTATTTTTTATTTTGTTTTGTTTTGGGGCCATTTCTAGCAGTGTTCAGGACATACTCCTGGCTCTGTCTTCAGGGATCACTCCTGGAGGTGCTCAGGGCACCATATGGGATGCTGGTAAGGCAAGCACCCTACCCACACTGCTCTCTCTCCAGTCCCAGGTGCTAGGAATTTCTGATACATACGTAGCGAACATGCATGATCTCTGATAAAAAGAGGCATTCATGTAGAGCAGGATACAATGATGATGACACAATATCTCTCAGGTAAAAGAGACAGCCTGAGACTGATGGACTAGTTGTGGGTAATATTTTCTTTTCCTTTTTCTTTACCTTTTTCAATTTCTCTAAATGGTTTCTGAGAACAGTGCACTATTTTTAGGAAGATGGGTGAGATACAGAGATTGAGGCACAGAACTGCTGGATCTCTGACTGCACACACTCCTCCAATGATCTAAAGCAAAAGCAGTCAGTTCTCCCCCAAAGAGTCTGCTTTCACCCCTTCCTGCTAGTCGAGGCTCTGTGCTGTAGGTGACTGTCCTATCATAACAAGGTGCAGTCCTGTAATATCTCCTCTTCCAGGAGAAGGGGAGAAGAAAGGGTAGGGAGAAGCCATAGAAGAGAAAAAACAGCTGTGGGAGCTTGGGGTAGGAGCTGTGGATATGTAGCATCCTTAATCAAGCCTCCAGCCTGGTCATCTTTGGGGGCAGGAGGCCAGCCCACAGGGTGCAACACTCCAGCTGTGCATCTCCCGATTGGGAGGCCTGGCCATCTCCCTGCTCCAGGAGTCAGCTGCTAGGGAGGAGACAGCCCTGAGGCAGAAGGTCAGTAGAGATAGCAGCTGCCCAGATCTCCCTGATCTACTTCCCCAGAAAGTGTGCCTAGAACAAAAAAACAAACACAAAAACAAGTAGAGGGGTTAGAGAAATAGTTCAGCTAAAAGGGCAGTTGCTTCACACATGGCCAACCCAGGTTGGATTCCCCAGCACCTTTGATCCCAAGGTCCTCCAGGACTGAGTGCAGAGCCATTGGAAAGCCCTGAACACAACTAGGTCCCGGCATCCCATCTGGTCCTCCGAGCCTGCCGGGGGCGATTTCTGAGCTTAGAGCCAGGAGTAGTCCCTGAGCGCTGCTGGGTGTGAACCCACCCCCCTCCCAAAAAAAAAAAAAAAGCAAGAAGGGCCAGAGTAATAGTACAGTGGGTAGGGCATTATGGATCAGCATACGGTTGATCCAAGTTCAGCCCCATCTCATATGGTACCCGAGCCTGCCACAAGTGATTTGAGTGCAGAGAGAGCCATGAGCACCACTAGGTGTGGCCCAAAAGCAAAAACAAAAAGACAAGAATTTTCTAGAAAAGTAGTGAGATTTAATGACAGTTCTGCAGCAAGAAGTGGGTGTGCTCAGTGGCGAAAGGCCTGGGTTAGAAGTCAAGGTCAGGAATGTCTGCTTTGTCCACTGCCAACAGCTGTTTGAATGGAGGCACAGTCCTCCTCCATAGTGCCCCTTCCCAGGAGGCAGCTGGCATCATGATTTGGAGACACTCCCATTCCTGGGAGAAGAGCCATTGTGTGTATATCACAGGACACTTTAGAAGCAGTGGCTGGATGGGCAGGCATGGTGCTTCCAAATCAGCAAAGAGAAAAAAGCTTCCAGCTGGCTCAGCACACTGGATGGTGCTGGTTGGGCTCTGGGCCCCTGGCTGCCTGGACCGTTATGTCCTTGTGGAGCCACTGCAGGCTTCTTGGGTGCTTTCAAAGGTGTGGTTTTGAGACTTTCACTACTCAGGAGAATGTTCATCTGTCATTTGATGGCCTCAAAGCAGGGTTTGGGAAGTTTTTCTCTGGGTAGAACAGAAGCAAAAAATGATTCTGTATTTTAATGCCATTAAAATTTTACATACAGTTCTGGCAGTCCTCATGATGCCTACTATCTGTCTGAAGGTACCTATATTTGGGCAAGGAAATGAAGATGGAAGATCTGTAGTGGAGATTCCAGGAAAAAAATATATATAGGATGAGGAACTTCAAGCATTTGGATAATGGGAATAGTTATTCTACCCTAATATCTTCCTAAGTTTTATTTTCTAGGTTGATATTAAGATCCCACCGAGTTCTTTTGTTGGCATATGTTTGGCTTTGTGGATTACTTGAGCTTTATGCTTCAGCAATTTGTGTCTAGTGCTGTACCAAGTATGAAGAGGTTATGACAGAAGCCCAGGACATGGTCTTGGTGGGGCTAGGAAGAGCTCAAGCAGAAGAGCATAAGTCTTGCTTCTGTGAGACCCTTTTGATCCCTGGTACCATATATCCCCCATCATATATCTTCTTCCAGGTATTACCCTAGTTGCCTCCCAAGCACCTCTAGGTATGCTTAAAAAACTTAGCTTTGTCTTGATAGTTCCCAATCTAAAGGAAAAACAAAAGTCATACCCATGAGCTGATACCAACCAGATCAGACAATCATCATAAAATGAATTTTGCAGTAGCATTCTTGAGTGTGCTCATTTTAAAGTATCACCAACCCTAGACAAAATATGCAGACTTAATCCTAAAGAGTGTCTATTTATATACTGTTTATAGAAGTGTTGGGGAAACTGGCCTCTGCCTTAGGATGCAGGAGATAAAGGGAGCTGGCCACTGAAGCTGCTTTAGGTTCATGATTAGGTTCATCTATAAGCAACTGGGCCTTTTAAATTGTGTCTAGGAGCTGGAGAGATGGTATGATAGATAAGATGCTTCTCTCAACACATAGCCAACCCTGATTTAATCCCTGGCATCACATATGGTTCCCTAAACACAGCCAGGTGTGAGCCCTGAACATGGAACCAGGAGTGAGTCCTGAGCACAACTGAGTTTGGAGGCCCAAACCCTCCAAAAATATAAGAGAAGAAAAAGTAAATAGAAAGAAAGGGGGCTGGGCGGTGGCGCTAGAGGTAAGGTGCCTGCCTTGCCTGCGCTAGCCTAGGACGGACCACGGTTCGATCCACCGGCGTCCCATATGGTCCCCCAAGCCAGGAGCGATTTCTGCGCGCATAGCCAGGAGTAACCCCTGAGCGTCACCGGGTGTGGCCCAAAAATCAAAAAAAAAAAAAAAAAAGAAAGGAAGGAAGGAAGGAAATAACAATATTTGTATATGCTCTTGGAACAACAATGTAGAGAGACAATATTTACTGGGACCCCAAATTTACTTCAATAGAAAATCAGTTCTGACGAGGCCAACTGCAGGTCTCAGATACCACCCCAAGCCCCCCAGAGCCATATCTCATTAGAACAATCTTTCACTTCAAACCTTAGAGGTGGTCCCAACTCTTCTTTCAATTCCAAGCCAGTTTTATCAAAATAAAACTAACAGATAATTTATATTAAATAACTTTATATTTAAGTTTCCATTCTTTATATGTACCTACTTAGATATCTAGTGTTTCTTCCTTAACTGCTGCTCTGCCCAACATGGGTCCTAATACACATTGACTAATTATCTTGGAAACAAGCCAAGTCAATACTAATTACTGCCCTTACTTGCACCACTACTTGCCATTTAGGTTTTGCATTATACTGTTCCACCCTATGTACATTTGCAAAAGGATTACAATAAAAATAGGAATAACCATCAATCGTAGTTTGTAAAACTGGTAGTAATTGGCAGCAAGATAACATATTTGTGAATGACAATTACACAGGAAGCACAAACATTTCCAAACAATATTGCCAAGAAATTCATATATTAATTTCTTCGGGAGAAGAAGAAAACTGAATTTTTATTTTCTATAAAAATTGTATGGCTCCATGTATTTGCCATATTATGATAATTAGGATTTTATGCTATTTATATAACATCTATGAAACTATATTATGTGCCCAAAAGATTAATGTCTATGTAGACACCCCCATTCACTACAGAAATAAATACCTGAACAAATTATTCTCCAGAATTTAAACAAACATAAAAGTAATCACAATTAATTTGCTAGCATTTTTCTTCTTTGCTAAGCATATTAGGCTTTTTGTCCTATGTAAAAAAAAATGTTTGATTCATTTCTAGATCCAATGATGAGAGGCTTGTTTGAATAGAGTGTGTTAGTAATCAATTTATCTTTTTTTTTTTTTTTTTTTTTGTGGTTTTTGGGTCATACCCGGCAGTGCTCAGGGATTATTCCTGGCTCCAGGCTCAGAAATTGTTCCTGGCAGGCACGGGGGACCATATGGGACGCCGGGATTCGAACCGATGACCTCCTGCATGAAAGGCAAATGCCTTACCTCCCATGCTATCTCTCCGGCCCCCAGTAATCAATTTATCTTTTATAAAAGAAAGTATGCCACTCTTTCTTATACCTCCTCTGTCCTTTCTTCCATCCACCAACTTCTTCCCATTAAATAATCTTAATTCCATTGTCAAAATCTAGTGATTTACTTATATATATTTTCCCCTCACTATTTTATATCTTTAATTTGCACATATTGGCAAATTTAAATTTAATTTAACTTCACATAGTCCACTCAAGTTCTTTCCATTTTATTGCAAAATTTTATATTTTGACTAACTTAATAGTATTTCATTATATGTACATTTACACACTACTATTGTATCCCCAAGTGTGGTCTCAAGGAGTCCTTTGGGAGGCTTCTGTTAGACCATCTCCATATCTCTGAGAGCCTCTGAATGGCCTCTCCCCATCTTCATGCTCACTCCCTCCTTTCTCTTCTACCTTTCTGCCCTCTACATTAAAGACTTTGGTGTTTATATTTCTGGCTTTCCAGGACAATCCAGGTTCAGATTCATCTTGCTCATTCCAAGGTCCTTCAATCCATCATACCTGAAAGTCCCTATCACCATCTAAAGTAGCTCACACAGATTCCAAGAACTCAGACACAGTTATCTAGGGTTGGGATATGTGCAGGAGTGGGTTGAGGAGGGCATTTATTCTACCACAAAACTCACCTGATCTTGCTTACAAGAACTAACAGTTCTGCTGTCTTTGACTTCCGATGCCACAATTACACAATTACACAATAACATGTAATTTCCAATTACACAAGATCTTGTGAATTTCCAAGTGCCTTTATTTTAAGAGATGGAGCAAAGATGAACTTCAGAGAGAGAGCTAGATTTCAAGTCTGAATCTTAGGCCCACGTATTGTGGACAATATTGGATTGTTAGCAAGGAGGCAAATTTGAGCCTCTCTCTTCCCCCTCCAAATGTGGGGTTCTGTTGGAAAAGATTGCTCTTTTTAATTCTGATTGATTATTCAGGTGATCTTGGGTCAGTTGCTAAATTCATCCTGGGCATAGACCTCACAGGCAGGACTGTGGGGGAGATGGGATGAGTTATGGAAGAGAGAGTTACTGTCCCAGGCAGAACAGCTCAGAAAAAAAACTCACCCTCCTGTTCCATACTGTTTGTGCTTTCAGCCCCTCTGCGCAGGGTTGGAATGATAACTAGCATCTGAAATGTTTTTCTAAAAGTCACTTTTTCTAAAAATCACAAGATGTTTCATGTGATTTCAATAAACAAGATGCATCCAGCATGTTCCCTGATCCTTTTTTTCCCTGAATTGAGAAATATGTGGATCAAAGAAAAGTTATGATCTCCATATTATTCATTGGAGGAATGAGTAAAATTCTCTCATAGAACAGCTTTGTGTATATAAGTATCAAAATAGTGAAAGAAAAGAAATACGAGACAATATGTGTTTCAGAAGACAAGATGTGGTTAAGGAATGTGGTCCAAGTAGGATAGAACACAAATCTTCCATGTATGAGGCACTGGGTTTGATGCTGACAACTTCCTGCTGCCCTCCAGCTCTGTAGGTGAAAGTCCTGGCCCCTAGAATTACCCAGGAAAGCATCGTGTGAGATTTGTTTAACTTCAAGCACCACTTCAACAATAATAACCAGTCCCGTAGGACTCACTTATAGCTCTGTACTGTATGCTTAGACCCAGGAAGACCCAGGACAGCACATGATGGGACTTCATGGCCTCAGATCTAGTAATATCATTTCAGAAGCTGCTCCAACCTCCAATTCCAAATGCTTCCTTCCTTGGGCACCCCTATCCGGTGCCTGTGTGTTACTCAGAGGCAACAGGACAACTATTCTCCATAGCCTAATCAGCAATTCACCCCAGGAAGCAGAAACAGAAAAAAGGACTGAGAAGCAGGTGAGCCTCCCTGCCCCCTACAGTCCCTATTGGCAAATTCTTGAGTGTAGTTACTCTTCTTAGTAACAAAACAATATTCTTCTAAGAAGCAAATCTTGTCTCTACAGGATTTGCTCTAGCCTCTTGTCTGGTGTCTAGCTTTTCCAACTACCATCATAAACATCCCTACTCCAGCACCTCAGTGTCTGCACTTTCTCATTACATGGAGTATACTCTGTTGACTAGAGATAAGTGGGGTGATATCCTTGTACTCTCTTTGTATGCCCCCATATTTGCAGAAAAGAAAACAATAGCCTGGGGAAAGGAAGTGACTTTCAGAGGACACATTGGGCTTGTGTGTGTCTCTGAGTCTGGGTCTCCTCAGCTACTCAGGGTAGAGACCCACCTGCTTCTGGTGTCCTTATCCAGACAGGGGTATATAGACATTGCAGAACTATTCATGAAACCAGAGACTGGAGGGCTGGGCTAGGGGGTGTCAGAATAATGCAGACAGAGGCAGGTCAAGTGGGCAGATGTTAGAAGGAGCTCTGGGCAGCCACTTGTCAGCTTGGACATGTTTTGAAGTTCTCTGGTTCACCATTTCTTCCATTCTAAGATGGAAATGACAAGAACTACCTCAAGTGGGATGCACTTGTTTTGGGGTTCTTAATGTAATTAGTCATGAGTAAATATAGGGTCCCTTAGAAGAATCACAGAGAAGCAAGAATAGTGCTCTGGAAAACAGCGACAAAGCATAGAAGAGCCAGTCTGCAAGGGGCCAGAGTGATAGCGAAGTGGTAGGATGTTTGCTTTGCACGTGGCTGACCTGGCACGAACCCAGGTTTGATCCCTGGCATTCTATACGGTCCCCTGAGTCTGCCAGAAACAATTTCTGAGTGCAGAGCCAGGAGTAATCCCTGAGCACCGCCGGGTATGACGAAAGAAAGAAAAAGAAAGGAAGGAAGGAAGGAAGGAAGGAAGGAAGGAAGGAAGGAAGGAAGGAAGGAAGGAAGGAAGGAAGGAAGGAAGGAAGGAAGGAAGGAAGGAAGGAAGGAAGGAAGGAAGGAAGGAAGGAAGGAAGGAAGGAAGGAAGGAAGGGAAGGAAGAAGGAAGAAAGAAAGAAAGAAAGAAAGAAAGAAAGAAAGAAAGAAAGAAAGAAAAGAAAGAAAGAGAAAGAAAGAAAGAAAGAAAGAAAGAAAGAAAGAAAGAAAGAAAGAAAGAAAGAAAGAAAGAAAGAAAGAAAGAAAGAAAGAAAGAAAGAAAGAAAAAGGAAGGAAGGAAGGAAGGAAGGAAGGAAGGAAGGAAGGAAGGAAGGAAGGAAGGAAGGAAGGAAGGAAGGAAGAAAGGAAGGAAGGAAGGAAGGAAGGAAGAAAAGAGGAAGAAAGGAAGAAAATGAAAGGAAGAAAAAGAAGAGCCATCCTGCAGCTTCCATCCTTTACCAAGACTTAACATAGAAAGATTTAATAGTCAACAGAGAAGAGACAGAAGTTGGGAAACTAATCAGCTCCTAATCTTAGGTGCATTCACCTGCCATTAGCATTAGATTCCTACCCACCACAGAGACCATACCCTGAATGCACTCCTGTCTCAGTAGTAGGGGACCCTTTTATTATTGATGTGCCTTTACCTGAGAATTCAGGGATTTTGTTCAGGGCAGAGCCTCCCCCTTATAAAAATAAACTCTTCCTTAATAGATATTTGACACTTCATTTCGTAGGGGTGGACTGTTTCACCTTCTTTTTCTCCTTTGTCTCTCAAACCGAGGGCGAGAGCCTCTAGAAGAATTCTGCTTATTCCCGGCGTATTAGACTTTTACCCCAGTTTATTATTTTTCTCCTCTTCAAACAAAACCACATAACTTGAACTAGCTAGTCCTGCCCCCCAATTGGAGGGGGAAATAACGGAGGCATCAGGACCAAACAGGTGTAAGACTACGAAGTAATAGGATAGGTACAGAGGGGACCACGTATTCTAGCAGCCCTGGGGGTGAGGGAAGAGGATATGGAAGGTAGGACAAAAAACGGAGGAGTAGGGAAGACAAACCGGTGATGGGAATCCCCCCTGATTTTATGTAAATATGTACCTAAAATATTATTGTCAACAATATGTAAGACACTATGATCAAAATAAAAACTATGTTAAAAAAAAAAGAAACTAAAGAAAAATAAATAGAAATAGAGAAAAAACAACAAAAAAAATAAACTCTTCCTCTGGTGAGGCTCCTACAGCATGTTGCTCTCAACCCGCTGCAAAGCCAGAGAATTGCTGGAACAGTGGACGCAGAGGCCCAGCTAGGCCATGAGATAAGACCATGCTGCAAAAATGGGGGGTGGGGAGGACAGTGGAAGAAAAAGAGGCTACCAGAGCTTTGGGGCTGAGCTCCTCTTTCACCTGGCCAACAGTCTCACTGGGCTGGCCATGATCCCTAAACAGGCCTCAGCCCCTACCTCTACTGGGAGTTTAAGGTTCTATATGCCAAAAGTGGGTCTGGGGCAAGGGTTGCTGCAGGAAATAATCCAAACCTAATGAAAAAAGGTGAAACATGTATTCGGAAGCCTTCCACTCTTGGTGTGTGTGTGTGTGTGTGTGTGTGTGTGTGTGTGTGAGAGAGAGAGAGAGAGAGAGAGAGAGAGAGAGAGAGAGAGAGAGAGAGAGAGAGAGAGAGAGAACACCCCCATGGGGGGCATAGAGGGCAAAGACAAAGGGCCTATCTAGAAATTCTTCCCAACTAGGTAAGTCTTTACATGTAAAGAGGAACAGGGTTGTTTTTCACCCAGGTGACCCCAAGTCTTCTGGATCCTTGAATGTGAGAGCAATGCAATGAATGAGTCTCCTAGCTTTTGAAGGTGTGTGTGTGTGTGTGTGTGTGTGTGTGTGTGTGTGTGTGTGTGTGTGTGTAGGTGAGTCCAGGGCGTGAGATAGTGGAAAGGAGATAATGGACAGGGGGGAAGGAGGCTAATTCAGACTTATTGAAAATGTCTCTGAGAGTTGACTATAGTAAGTTCGTGGTAGATAGGAAGATAGAAAAGGGCAGGAAGAGGAGACAAGGTAGGGAACAAAGGACTGTGAAGGCCTCTCAGTGTGATGATCTGTCCCAGCCCTGGCAGTGGACAGCAGGAGCAGGAACACTCCCTTGATGGACACTGTATGTCTGTCTGTCAGTTACACTGTATGAGCACATCTCCACTCAGGTCCACTTACCCTCCTGGGCTTTCTTAACCAGAGAAACATGCCCACCATGATTGAAGGTGCTCAACTGAGAAGCAGCAGCCAGTCCCCTGCTGCCCTATGTGGACACTCAGTGACAAAGCTCCAAAGACAGAGCCTAAGTCTGGCCAAGTTATATGTAGTCTTGAGGCTCATGTCAAAATCTAGGGGTGAAGTAGACTGGCTTCTTTTGTGGGCCCAAGAGCCTGGTCTAGAACTCCCCTAGGACAAAGAATGCTTCTGGGGGCCAGAGCAGTGGTGCAAGCGGTAAGGCATCTGCCTTGAGCATACTAGCCTGGGGCAGACTGCTGTTCAATCCCCTGGCATCCTATATGGTCCCCCAAACCAGGAGTGATTTCTGAGCACATAGCTAAGAGTAACCCCTGAGCATCACTGGGTTTGGCCCAAAAGCCAAAAAGAAAACCCAAAACAAAGAATGCTTGTGGGTCTCAGGGGGACCCCTGTCTTATCCTGAACTCTGCACCCTCAGTGCTGTCACTTCACAGCAGGACATCCTCCTCAGAGAAATGATGATCTTGTTGCCCATGCCAGCCGCCTATGGGCCATCTAAGGAGACTGAGTTTTGTCTTGCCCATTTGCCTTTACAGCATTACTTGTCTGCTTGTTCATTTTTGTGCTCTGCACAGAGACAGGGCCAGGCTTCCAGACCCTTCCCTCACTGGTCAGTGATCCTCAGTCTTAGGGAAACAATATTGACAAGTAGACAAAGACAAAGGTTGTATAATCATGAGTGATGTCATGAAAGCACAAATTTGTTCTCATTCATTTTTCAGAAACTAAAATAGAGCTCCTTGCTGGGCCAGGCACTGTGAGGTGCTGAAGGATGATAAAGAAAAGTCAGATACCTCCTGCCTGTGAAGAACCCCTACACAGATAGTGAAAGAAACACATCCAATAATTTGGTCAAGTCTGAGAATCTTGGCATGTTTTACTGCACTTCATTATATAAATGCCTCTCAGTACAGGACGGAAGAATTGTTATACACAGGGAGAGTAACACCAGAAAGAAAGCCAGAGTTTGGTATAAATACAAGCTGACACCTATGGGAGGAAACGGAAACAGTCCAGCCCAGAGAACAGGCTGGACACTGTCCTGAGTCAGTGCCATGGTGCATTCAGATGGTCCCCTGATTCCTCCAAGAATAATTCCTGAGTGCAGAACCTGGACTCAGCTCTGAGCATCGCCAACTGTGGCCTGGTAGGCCCAAAGAAAAGAAAAAGTGTGGACTAGAGAGGGGCTATCGCTCTGGCCACTTACTAGCCACAAGAGCATTGGGTGGCTTCCTCACTTCCTGCATTTCTTCTCTTTGTGATATGATAACAACCATACATGTCTTGAAAATGGTAACAGACTCCCTGTGGTGAGGGTTCTCTGAAGTCGGCTCATAGAAATGGTGTGCTGAAAGAGCGTGGTATGCAATTGCCAATCAGTCTAAAAAGTGGTACCAACGGAGCTTGAAAGGCAAAAGCAGGAGACAATTACTAGAGGGTTTTCTTGGGATAAAAGAGAAGAAACATTGATACATTTCTCCAAGAATCTCAGGCAACGTTAGTGGAGGCCCGCACAGTGGAGGCCCGCACCCTGACTTGAACTTTCAGGTTTCAGACTACATGGGGCTAGAGTGGGGGTGTTCCCTCTGAGTAGGAGTGCTTGGAGTTGGGGAACCTTTTCTCTGAAAGTGCGGTCCTTGAACCCCTAAGGAAAGTCAAGCTGTCTGTTCATTTCCCAGCTTAGGAAGCTCTCTGCAAAGATTTATGCCAGGGGTCCTCAAACTACAGCCCATAGGTCACAATCAGCCCACAAAAGACATTTATCCGGTCTGTCAGGTGGTTTTTTATTTGTTTGGGTTTATTTTTTCTTGCCACTGTCTGTCATGCTTAGTGACTCACTCATCTAAGACCCGCAGTATGTATATGGGATGTGCACCATACTCTCCAACTCTCCTCCTTCTCTCTGGCCCTTGACTCCTCCTCTCAGTTTCAGGCAGGGGCCCATCAAAAGCAGGCCCATAGCTCCCATTGAAATACTGATAAGTTTATTGATTTAATGTTACTTGTTCTTCATTTTAAATATTGTATTTTTGGGCCCGGAGAGATAGCACAGCGGTGTTTGCCTTGCAAGCAGCCGATCCAGGACCAAAGGTGGTTGGTTCGAATCCCGGTGTCCCATATGGTCCCCCGTGCCTGCTAGGAGCTATTTCTGAGCAGACAGCCAGGAGTAACCCCTGAGCACTGCTGGGTGTGGCCCAAAAACCAAAAAAAAAAAAAAAAAAAAAAAAATATTGTATTTTTTACAATATTTTTACTTTAAAATAAGATATGTGCTGTATGCATAGCAATTTGTTCATAAACTTTTTTTAAACTATAGTCCGGCCCTCCAACAGTCTGTTGTTTTAAACAGGAACTGGTCCCCTGTTTTAAAAGTTCAAGAATCTCTAATATAAGCTCTATCTGTTGGTCTTCCTCCCACAGAGCAGGTATACCTTGTTTGTAAATAATTATACTAAATGTGTGTAGAAGTATAGAAAAGTTAAGTTGCTATTTTATAGACCTTCCTATAAACCTCCAAAAAGCCTTCCTATAAACCTCCTTCCTATAAGCTTCCTAAAACCATTAACCTCTACCTTTCAGCTTATTTTTAGTGTTCTCTTTTTTGCTTTTTAAAAATAACATAGTTGTAAGCAGACTATAATTAAGTTTTACTTTCTCACTAACATTACTTTACAAACTTTTATTAAACTTAATAAAGATAATTTTAAAGTCAGGCTTTTCTTTTTAAGTAAATGTCTTTTTTGTTTTGTTTTGTTTTGTTTTACCACTAAGAACTTTAATGCAAAATCATTTAAATCAGAAGAATAACAACACTGAGGATTTTCAAAAAGGATGAAATGGGACTATTTTGCATAAGTAAATGTCTTTCTATCATTTCTACATTATATTTTTTCCAATTTACACTATTATAAATAATATCAATTAACATTTGAAGATCTAACATATGCTGTTATTTGAATTATTTCACTAGATAATATTACTAAAATAGAATTTATATATTTAAATGCCATAAAGATTTATAAGGCTTTTAATACATTCATTGTGCATCTTGAAATATTTTAGGTTATTTTTACAGGGTATTATAATATATAATTATATAAATGAGAAATGTAGAGATAAGTAAAATGTATAGAAAATGACTTAAACTTACGGCCCCTAATAACTACTTTGGACACTTTCTTATATTTATTTGTATACTTTTTTGGCTTATATATAGAATTTTTCACTTATTTTCTCATATCATGCATCCTATGTGTTTTAATTACCACAATTACCATACTGCATATCTTGGTCATTACTGGGGCCTCTCCAGGCTTCACTATTGTCAATGCCATGAAAATAGATGCTGAATGACATTCTTTTCCACAGGGAGGACCCTGTCCAAATGGGAGTTGAAGATTTAAAGTCACAAAGCACATAAGAGCCTCAAGAAACTCACTCCCACAGCATGCAGGTGCTTTTCATGTTCAATAAAAATACCAGAAAAGTGAATGCCTTATACAAAGAAAGAAAGTAAGACCTGGGGACCAAAGGGTTATCCACACAGAATTCAGCCTGATTGCTTTGGTTTCGAAACTCTCTGAGGTTTTGGGCATTTTGAGAGCTCAGTGCTCATAAATTGCCATGGGAAGCACACAGAGATTGGCTCTTGAATTTATTAACTTGGAGACAGGAAATGTCTCCAAAACTGTACCTATTTCTCATCCTTGACTCTTCCCATTTCCCCTAAAATAAGAATGTTGTCCAACAAAACATTAGGCTAGGTAGAATTGAGGCGTTGAATGACAAAATACAGATTTTAAATTCTTGGTTCAGTTCAAACACTTCCTTTCAGAAAGAATTATGAAGATTTCCATTATGTTTATTTAAAGGGCTTTTTTTTTTTTAAGGAAAGAAAAAGAAACCAGGACAAAAAGAAAAGCTGACTGACAAGCTTGTTTTACTTAGTCCTTTTGAGTCTCACTGCAGTGAGTTTAGACGATTAATAGAACTGGAGATTTGTTTTTAAGAAGTTACGTGGGACCGAGGAGATGACTAAAATGTTGGGAATGTATGCTTCTTCATGCAGAAGCTCTTTTTGATTTTTTTTTTGTTGTTGTTCTTGTTTTGGGACCATATCTGTCAAAGCTAATGGATTCCTGAGCTTCTAGATCTGTACTCAGGGATTATTACTCCTAGAGGTGCTCAGGGGACTCTGAACCTTCAAAATGATCTAGATTTTTAAAGGATTACTGGGCAATTTGAGGATTAAAAACAGAAGTGGCCTGAATAATAAAAAGGTTTGGGGAACACCATTTTTGCTTTTAAAGACATTTATTGAATTTCTCCTAATTGAACAGTAAGGACTAGCAAACCTGAATTTCTGTCCCAAAGACTAGTACAATATCCTGTAAATATAGGGAGAGACTGAAAAACATTAGTAAATTGGTGGGGGATCTATATAGTTATAGTATTGTGAAGTAAAAAGAAAGAGGATTGGTGGAATTAGATATAATCTTTAGAATAATTAGAGAAGCAGAAGGAAAAAAAAATCCAAGATTCTTGGGTATCATTTCAACAGAATGAAAATTTAGAAAATGAGAGGGAATCACATCAATCTATTGCAGTGAGTATCACCTGGGGAAGTGGAAAAAGAGAAACTGCTGAGAGTTTGACAAGAAGAGAGTCCCTCTGACTATAAGAGAGCAACAGTGGTTGTGTAAGAAAATGAACGCTCAGTGGTGATGGGCTGAAGAAAGACTGGGAGCCAAGTAGAAACAAGCCCTTCCAGAAATGATTCTGTGGTGGAAAAGAGGGCCAGTGTAGGAATTAGAAAGAACTGTAAAAATTGAGGAGAAAAGGGCAATATTATGGCTGATACAGAGCTGACCTTCCATGTGGCCAACCTAGGTTCAATCTTTGACATCCATATGGTTCCTGAAGCCTTGCAGGGAGTGAGCCCTGAGCACCACTGGGTATGACCCCAAAACAAAACAAAAGTAAAATAAAATAAAAGACACACAGTATTAGAACATCACTATGTGCTGATGGGAAGCATCCAGCAGGAGGAAGATGAGGAGAAACTTAGTAGGTGGAGATGGGACCAGAACACAGATGGAGAAATTAGTTTAGTGTGATGGGGGGTATCGTATAAGAGAAGCACTATAACTATAAAGAAAGGGAGGGAAAGAGCTTCCAGTAGGTCCATAGATGTGGTAATAGGCAGATATCAGAAGCTTCCTTTTTTATAATGAGGAATGTGAGTGAAGATAAATGGGAGGAGATTTGAGGAGAGAGGTAACATTCTTAGAAAATGAAAATCAAAGTTACTGGGGAAGCATCAGAATTGCCAGGAGAGCTGGCAGCCCATATGAGATTTGTACAAGTCTCAGACATGAACTCTGATTAAATTAAGCCACAAATCTATTGGAAAAAGGGAAAAGTTTACATGTGCATGGGAAAGATGAAGCACTAGGGATTATTTTAGTACCAAGGATCTCAGTAGCAGAATCCATGAATGGCAGTCTTAGAACACAGCTGTTAGGTAAATAATTTCCATGTCTCCTCATTAAATTCCAAGAAAATAACCTCATATTGACAAATTGAGGCAAAGATAACCACTGACAGTCTCACCCCCACTGTGGTTGGTGGTAGGCTGAGGTATCATTAAGCAAAACAGTAGTGTGTTTGGAAAGAAAAGAGCTAGATGGATAAACTCTAATGTTCCCTACCATCATAAATTAAAATATAAACAGTCAGGAAGAATATGTGTTTTATTTAGCAACATTCAGCTTTTCTGGGACAAACACAGAGGAATTGGGTCATTGAATTGAATTAAGTATGTGTTGTTGAATAAGGGGATTACAGTAATTAGATCTTACACATTCATGGGAGGAGCTGAGGAAGTAAAAATCCAAATTTGGAACTAAAGGATCATGGAAGAGCTAACAACCAGTTCTGGCACTGACACATAAAGGGGCATCTGCAGGAATTCTGAAAGCTGACCACATTTAGCTGCTAGAACCAAAGCAGGCTGGTAGAGAAATCCCTGGAAGTTGTTACCATGACTTCTATGCTTCACACATAAGTGTCTCTCTCATGGACCTGAAATCACTTTAGTCAGCAGACCTGGAAGTTAATAAAAAGACCTTGGTAAAGAAAGAGTGAGCTTTGTAGGACCCCTAGCATTTCTGCTCAGCTCTAACAACTGTCATAAAATGACGACTCACTTTCCTTTCTCTTCCAAATCTTGCACAATTTCACTTTTGGCCAACTTGCTCCTTGAGTCACCCATAAAGTGGAATTCTGGGTAACAGTTTTTTGTATGAATGAGTCACTAATAGAAAAATACAGCATGGTGAGCAAAATAAAAGGAAAGACAGACAAAAAGGATTTAGGGTGTTCTCAGGGAAATGATCATAACAATGGACTATAGAGGATCACATGGCAATTTTTAAGTTAAAAAAAAATTCTCCTGGAAGTTCTCCAATAAAGGAAGCAAACTGTAAGGAAACAAGGTCAGAGGGCAGGAATGGAGCTCAATGGTAGAGTACTTACCTTGCATGGTTAAGGTCCTAGTTCAATTCTCAGCACCACAAAATAAATAAAGAGCAGGGAGATAGTATGGGGTTAAGGCCTTGCATGAGATTTTGCCCAAGCATTGCTGGGGTGGCCCAGGTGAATGCAGCAATACAAGTCCCTCACTGGTTGCCTGTGTCAGCATCACTATCACCCTCAGGACCCCTAAGTACTCTTGGGAGACTCCCCACTCCCTTCAATAAATAGTAGTATGATACATTTTTGAAAACTGAAATGAAAAAAAAAGATGGTTCGAATGAGAGACAATTGTCAGCTCTGGGATGTGACATGCTTTCTGGTATAACTATTCTAAGCTTTCTTTTGGGGTAAGCACCAGCATATTGGAAGAATCATCCTTGGTAAAGTCAAAGTTGCTTGAAAATTGGTGTCCATAAAAGTCAGAGAGGATGTCATGAACTGATAGCTGAGTGTGGGCATTGACTGGGGCAACTATTATGAGAACCACAGGAGCTGAGACAGAGAAGCTAGGGGGTTTGAAACAGAAGATAAAGAAATGCTTTAAAAATGGCACCTGAGTGCAGGGAGCGATCCTGTAAAATAAATCACCCTGGTGTGAAATCACCCCCACTCACATATTTCTAACCCCCACACCACAGACGGGTCTGAAGCAGCAGTGTAGTAGTGGCAAAATATTAATAAACCGAACCAGTTAGAAAAGAATCATGGAGTCAGTGGCCAGTTAGAAAAGAATCATGGAGTCAGTGGCTTCTTCATTGTGGTATCTCAGCAAGCCTAGCCAAAATTGCTCTTTCTTTATTAACCCAGTACAAAATTCAAACAGGCATGTCAGGGTGGAGTAAGATCCAGGTGGACATTTACATATCAAAGGAAGAGGTTTAAGAGAAAGAGGAAGATGAGGATGAGGGAATGCTTTTGTTTTGGGTTAATAGCTGGGTGTCATATTACAGGCTCCTACCTGCTTTATCAAGATGAACTACTTACAGAGCAAATGATTGTGTAAAAGAGCACTGAGGAGACTCACGGTGCCTGGGTGAAGATAATGAAAGGAAGAGGGCATTGCATCTTTGCTTTGCTGGGTGAGGTGGCATACTAGGCCTAGGAAGAACATTCAATGACTAAGCACATACTCAGAATGCAGAAGACCAGGTTCAATCCCCACAGCTGCACAGTCCCCTGAGCACTGTTGGACCAAACAAGCAAGAGCTGAGGGCCCAGATTGTGGCTCAGTGGTAAGTGCATGCCTTACATTTATGATCAATTTCTGCCCCCCCCCACTTACACACTTAAAAAGAGGTGAGAAAAGAGGGAGTGTGCTGATCCCTCAGACTGTGTTCCAAGAACATGTAATAATAACATGTACCCCAGGAGGAGAGGGTGAGAAGATTTGGATTAGGGATTACACTCTATTATTTCACTTTTAAGCATCAGAGATCTAACTCTGATGTAGCAAAAGAAAGGAGAATTTTAAATTTGCTCTAACCAAAAGTCAATGGAGCTGCTGGCTTCTCCAGTCTTACAAAGAGGTCACATGGTCTCCATGCGCCTTAGCACCTCTCAGCTCACCTCCACCGAGGCTGTATTCTCTGAAAGCTTCTCAGTGCCGTGGTCAGCTGCCCTGCAACTTCTAGTGGGCCCTGTCCCCTCCCCCCTTTTTTTAGGCACCAATGAAATTCTAGTCGAAACCATCCACTGCGCTGGGTGCAGGTGCCACCACGGAGTCAGCCTAGGTCTGGGGCCCAACCTAGTGGTGAGAACCTTCCAGAACCACAGGCCGGAAAATAGGGGGGTAATTCTTCCAAAGAACAAAGGGAAGCCGGTCAAGCAAAGTGGGAGGAGACGGTGCAGGCCAAACACTGGACACCCAGACTGGGACACAGCAGCGTGGGGAGGAGGGATGTGGAACCAGCTAGGGTGATGTGGAACCAGTTCAGAGGACTTCTGGGTCGTCAGTCAGGAAAACTGGAGCCCTGGCACGATAGGATGGGCACCACTTCCAAGTTAGCAGAGGTCCTGTACGCCAGAGGTCCTAGCATCGCTGAAGGAGGCAGGCCTTAGCCACAGCGCTGCCTAGCGTTGTGTCATGTCGCAGCAGAAAAGTCCTGTCGGAGGAGGTGTCCCAGGATTGCTCCTTATAGAGTAGTGGCTGTAGTTTCTTTATTTTATTTTATTTTATTGTTTTATATTTTATTTTACTTTATAAATCACTGTGATATACAGAGTTAAAAGTTTTTGATGAGGGGCCGGCGAGGTGGCGCTAGAGGTAAGGTGTCTGCCTTGCAAGCGCTAGCCAAGGATCAGGACCTCAGTTTGATCCCCCCAAGCCAGGGCCAATTTCTGAGCGCTTAGCCAGGTGTAACCCCTGAGCATCAAACGGGTGTGGCCCGAAAAACAAAAAAAAAGTTTTTGATGATTGATTTTCATAGAATATACATTCCAACCCCTATTCCTTCTTCACCACTGAGAAGTCATTTTTAAGTGTCTAAGGGTAGTGCGTGGGGAGAAAATGTAAGGAAGATGTGACTGACAAGAATTAGGACAATGGGATCAACTACCCCTGGAAGAACCGCTATGTCTGGAGCTTCGAAGCAGTGATCCTGGTGAG
This sequence comes from Suncus etruscus, assembly GCF_024139225.1. Taxonomy (NCBI): domain Eukaryota; kingdom Metazoa; phylum Chordata; class Mammalia; order Eulipotyphla; family Soricidae; genus Suncus; species Suncus etruscus. The sequence goes on along the minus strand of NC_064850.1, from coordinate 92,566,340 downwards.
GGGAGGCAAAGGACACTGGCTGACCAGTCACCTCACACAATGAGGAACAAGGGGTGTTTGTGTCTAACACTGTCAGTTTGGTTTTGAAAAACTTGGAGTCAGGGTAAGGAAATGGGCTTCTTTGGAAGAAGGGGCTTCTATGTCCTGGTGTTTCACCCCAGGAATATGAAGCCCTCCAATTTGAGGTGAGAGAACAAGCTAACACACTTGTCATTTCTAGGTTTAAATTCTGTGAATTTAGTCACTTAGAGAAAAAAGGGCAAAAATATTTATTATTATTACTTCAAAGGTGTTTTTTTTTTCCCTGTGCTTGTAGGTTCTTGAGAATTGTATGAAAGATTTACTTACAAAACATACCACTTTTGGGCCCGGAGAGATAGCACAGCGGCGTTTGCCTTGCAAGCAGCCGATCCAGGACCAAAGGTGGTTGGTTCGAATCCTGGTGTCCCATATGGTCCCCCATGCCTACCAGGAGCTATTTCTGAGCAGACAGCCAGGAGTAACCCCTGAGCACCGCCGGGTGTGGCCCAAAAACCAAAATAAAAATAAAAATAAAAAAAAACATACCACTTTTACTGTCCTGTGCTGCCTAGTCCAATGTATGACTTTCTAAGCCCTGTCCCTCACCATCTGCTCTTCTGCAGTGCAAGATGTCATGGTCTTCCCCCTACCCTGTCTTCTATACAGTGTAGTTTTCTGGTCTGAAATCTTATCACTGGGCCTTCTAGAACTGAACCACAGTGAAGTCCTGTCTTTCCAGTTTTCCTTTGTCTCAAGCTATGGCCTCATGTACTTGAGTGAGATCCCGGTGCTCAGTATCTGGCCACTGTCTGGCTGTCCAGTTTTGCTTTCTGTCTGATTTGACTGGGTACCTTTTCTGGGGTGAGATTTAAACTAACCAAGTAAATAAATGAGTTTACTTGGTATTCAACTTGCCACTCCCACTGGATCAGTACCTGAGTGCCTTCTAGCTCCAGTTACTTCTCTGGGCACTCCTATCTGTCCTCATGATGCTGCTTAGATTCCCACCCAGGGCAGTGTGACCCAGGTCACACTAGTCAGTCCCAGCAAGAAGCCTGCTATCAATGGACAGGACTGAAGCAAGTGAATCCCAGAAGAGAGGACTTGAAAAACTGACCTGTATGGGAATGACAGACTTGATTAGAAAAACGCCCTGAACAAAAGAACCAAAACTCAGATCCCAGCCCAGAACCAAAATGCAGTTCCACATTCATCTGGTTCCACACTGCCTAAAGCAGATGAAGAGAATACCGCTACACAGTAGATCAGTTTTCACTAGAGGTGAAACGTTTTCTTCAGCAACTCCAGGAACAAAAGTATCATTTTAAATCAATAATAGAATCAAGAAGACAAATAATTTTTCTCTATCCTAATTCTCTAAAAACCTCTGAGTTTAGTTAGTTGGAAATGTTAGGTAATGCAATGGAATTCTGCAAAGCCAGGTAGGGGTGGCTGTGCCTTCCCTGGTAAAGGCCCAAGCCCTCCTCTGCCTGTGAGGTGCCCTTTGCAGAAGGCAGTGGAGCTGCTGTGGGGCAGAGCCGCTGTTCGGGTGCCATCTAGTGGTGAGTCTGAAGCCTCGCAGCAGTTGCTGAGAATTAGGGCACAAAGGGGGTGATGTGGGAGGAAAAGAGAGATAGATCCAGAATAGTCTCACTCATCTTTGGGTTTTAAAAAAAAATTAAAGACATTCTTGCAATAATTTTCAGAGACAAAAAAGAAGAGGGCTGGAAGTTCCAGCTCACTATATGAAGCTCACCACAGAGTGATGAGTGCAGTTAGAGAAATAACTACACTGAGAACTATCATAACAATGTGAATGAATGAGGGAAGTGGAATGGAAAGCCTGTCTAGAGTACAGGTGAGGGTGGGGGTGGGGAGGAGGGAGATTTGGGGCATTGGTGATGGGAATGTTGTACTGGTGAAGGGGGGTGCTCTTTACATGACTGAAACCCAACCACAATCATGTTTGTAATCAAGGTGTTTAAATAAAAATATTAAATTAAAAAAAAAACCTGCAGAAGACTCTTCAACCCAGGTCCAGAACCATCAGAACATCCTCAGAGAAATTCACCTGCTCTACATGTTGCTGTCATCTCTCTAACCCTGCATCTTCACTATCCAAGCTATGAAGAAAATTGAAGGGCCTTCCTTCCTACACACACACACACACACACACACACACACACACACACACACACACACATACACACACTACCCTGCAGGTAGGGTGATTCATTGCAGTCTCTCCAGGGGAACACTTTTAAACATTTTTTTAAATTGAGTCATCATAAATGACTACGTTCTTTGTGATTGCGTTTCAGGCATACAATCTCCAACATGTTTCTTGCCTACCCCACCTCCCACTGCCTCTGTGGCAAAGACTCAGGGGACCATATGGAATGCCGGGATTCAAACCACCATTCACCCTGGATTGGCTGCATGCAAGGCAAATGCCTTATTGCTGTGCTATCTCTTTATCCACTGTTGTATGTTTTTTTACTGCATGTACTTTAAAGTGAAAATACATTTCCTTTTCAGATAATGTAAAAGACATAAGACTCCACCCCACCCCACTCTACACACACACACACACACACACACACACACACACACACACATTCCATTATTAATCCTCAGAAACTGACTAAAACGCCAGTGAAGTAACAGAACTCTTCTAGAACTGCAAAGACTTTATCATAAGTTCCATTCCTTGACTTGTGCAGATACCAAGATTTCTAGATACAGAGGTCTGATTTTATCACCCATGACGGAGCAGAAGTCTTTCACACACCACAAAAGCACCTAGGGGAGAGTAAATGAACATGCACGAAGTCTGTAGTTATTCCCATGACAGGATGGAGAAACCCTGTATCTCTTAGGCCAAGGGAATTCCCTTTCTAATGTCCCCAATATTTACTGTGCCTATGCAGGGAAAAACAAACAAACAAACAAAGAAAAGCACAAAATAATTTTTTTTTTGGTTTTGGTATTGTTGTTGTATCCATTTTTTTGTGTGTGTGTGCTGTTTTGTTTTTATTTCAGGACCGTGGTTATTAGGTGGTGCTTGTCTTTTTTTTTTTTTTTTTTTTTTTTTTTGTGGTTTTTGGGTCACACCCAGTAGTGCTCAGGGGTTATTCCTAGCTCCATGCTCAGAAATCACTCCTGGCAGGCTTGGGGGACCATATGGGATGCCGGGATTTGAACCGATGACCTTCTGCATGAAAGGCAAACGCCTTACCTCCATGCTATCTCTCCGGCCCCAGGTGCTTGTCTTTATTGCTGTAGTGCTCATTAAATTTTTTTGTTTGATATTTCTCTTTGTATTGTTGTGGTGTTTCTCTTCCTTTTTCCTTTTCTTTTCTCAAACTGATGTTGAGAGCCTTTAAGGACTCTGCTCATTTTTGGCTTATTTGATTTTTACCCCATTTTATTGCTTTTCTTTTCTTCAAACAGAACCATCTAGTTCCACCTCTCAAATTGAGGGGGAAATAATGGAGGGTACCAAGATCAAACAGTTGTATGATCATTAGTAGTAAGCTAGACACAGAGGGGACCACTTATACTAGCAGCCCGAGGGGTAAGAGCAGGGGATATGGGAGACAGGATGGGAACAGGGGTGGAGGGTGGACAATTTGGTGATGGGAATTCCCCTGATTCAATGTTAATATGTACCTAAAATATTACTGTGAAAGATATGTAATCCACTTTGGTCAAGACAAAAATTATTATAAACAAACAAGCAAAAATCCAAATAGTTGGTCTCAATTTTGTTCTGAGTACTGAGCTGAGCATTGTCCCCTTGAACATGGTCTCTCCATTTCCCAACACCCCCCCCCCCAAATAATTGTCTATAATAAGTAGAAATAGCAGCAACAACAAAGGAAAGATTCAAGATCCCACCAGATGGAAATCTTTCATAAATAACTGTTCTGTGCCATTATGGATCAAAATGTTTTTAATGTGCTAAGTGATATTTTATAGGAGATAATGTGTTGCACAAAATGATAATCATTCAGTAATCCTTTACTTATCACATGGTCATCATTACTTATTACATTACTTGTCATATTAGGTATGATACAAGCACCAAGTAATTGGTGGAAGATGAAGTAAGTGCATGTAGGAAATGACATAAAAATGGCGTAGAGAATAACGTTAGTAATAGTGTAGATTGATCAATGAACTGAGGCATACCTGATAGCAAAATATAAAATGACACATATGCATGAAAGAAGATATATGAAAAACTGGAACAAAAGGGCTGGAGAGAGAGAGAGTGCAGAGTGTAGGACACTTGTCTTGCACATGGTAGACTGGGGTTTAATCCCCAGAATCCCAAATAGTCCCCTGAGCCCCTTCAGGAGTGATCTCTGAGTGAGGATCTAGGAGTAAGCCCTAAGCACTGCCAGATGTAGCCTCAAAACAAACAAACAAACAAACAAAAACTCGTAAGAAAAGTGTTAAATATTATGGTAAATAGCATATATATATAATATTTGATAACTATTCTGTCTCACCTTCATTATAAGATAAAGGGGTTGGGACTGGAAGATATTGAGACTCAGGGGCTATGTCCCCTGCAGAGCCAGAAAGACAGCAGGGAGCAGACAAGAATAAATGGTTGCTTAGAAACACTAAGGACACCTTGAGAGGCCAGTAGGGTAGGCTTTGTGCTAGCAGGGTGGCTGATCTACAGGATACACAAGTCATTCACCACAAAGTCTGCTTTGGGAGGCCACATCTAAGCCTACACATACCCCTGTGTCTGTGGCAAACTGTCTCTACACCGGATATGGCCCTCAGAGCCCGCAACACCTGCCTTGACCTGCCTCCCAGCTGCCTGCTAAGAGGTGAGCAGTGAAAGCACAGGCCCAATGACTTAACATTTTTATGCAGCAGTCAAGGCTGGCAAGTCACACATACTGGTATGACCCCAGTTTCCCTGTGTGAACATGAAAGGCCTGAATGTATTTCTAAAGTGCCTTCTAAAGAATGTAGCTATCAGATCCAGCAGCGCTGGCTTCAAGCCAGAGAGGAGATTCCTAAGCAGGCACTAGTCAGGCTATAGATTTATAATATCTGAAGACACCAGTGACAGTGTAGTTGTGAACATTCAACAAGCCCATAACTACTAATCATAAGACAACAGAGACAGTTTCTTCTGCTCATCCTTCCGCCCTCCTCCTCCCTCTCTTCCTTTCTTCCTTCCCTTTCTCTTTTCTTTCACTCTACCTTCTTCCTTCCTTCCTTCCTTCCTTCCTTCCTTCCTTCCTTCCTTCCTACCTTCCTTCCTTCCTTCCTTCCTTCCTTCCGTCCTTCCGTCCTCCCTCCCTCCCTCCCTTCCTTCCTTCCTTCCCTTCTTTCTTTCCTTTCAATAAGCTGTGCTCATTGCTTTCCTGTCTCTGCTACTGTCATCAATCACTCTTGGTAAATCTCAAAGAACCATACATGATGCCAGAGATGGTGCCCAGGTAAGCTACATGCAAAGCAAGTGCCCTACCTGCCATATCATTTTATTTTATTGTCAAATAAATATGTATATGGTGAAGTATGGTTTTAAGAAATCATTTATAGGCTAGCTCTAGCCGGCATGGAGTCTGGGGAGACCCCAGTTCAAAGGCCTTGTCCCTAGCTTGGGGGTCCTGGGAGCCTTGGTAGGCCCCCAGTCGACCCCTCTCCTGCCCCCCGGCCTCCAGGTCTTCCCTGAGACCCAGCCCAGGTGGCCAGAAAAGGAGGGTGTGGGGTGGTCCCTCCTGGAGGGGTTCCCAAGCTTTCCCCACCCTTCCCCCCAGTGAAGAGTGGGGGAGGGCACAGGGAGGAGGGAGGGGAGATCCTGGCTTCCGGTTCTTTAGGTTCTTTACCGAATTCTTTCTTGATCTGGAGGCTAGCTTTAGCCGGCATGAGGTCTGGGGAGACCCCAGTTCGAAGGCCTTGTCCCTAGCTTAGGGGTGCTGGGAGCCTTGGTAGGCCCCCAGCCATCCCCTCTCCTGCCCCCGGCCTCCAGGCCTTCCCTGGGACCCAGCCTAGGCGGCCAGAAAAGGTGGGTGTCAGGTGGTCCCTCCTGGAGGGGTTCCCAAGCTTTCCGGCACTTCTCCCAGTGAAGAGCTGGGGAGGGCACAGGGAGGAGGGCGGGTAGATCCTGGCTTCCAGTTCTTTACAAATCCTTTCTTGATTTGGAGGCTAGCTCAAGCCGGCATGGGGTCTGGGGAGACCCCAGTTTGAAGGCCTTGTCCCTAGCTTGGGGTTGCTGGGAGCCTTGGTAGGCACCAGCCGACCCCTCTCCTGCTCCCCCCCGCCCCCCGCCTCCAGGCCTTCCCTGGGACCCAGCCCAGGCGGTCAGAAAAAGTGAGCAATAGCTCCTGAGCGCACAGTAAATATTAATAGTATATCCTATCCTTCAGTTATGTGTTGTGTATGTAGAATGTCCATCTTGTATTCTGCCCTTTCGCACACCCCTGTAAAGCTCATTTTCACTCCTTAACTATCACCCCCAAGCATCAATACCCCCCATTTACCCTTTTTAACTTCAGTACTTCGCAGTCCCAATCACAGCTTGGGGGGTGCTGGGAGGCTTGGCAGGCCTCCAGCCGTTCCCCTACTTTTTCCCCCTGGACTCTAGGCCCGGCCGGAGTGCCACCTCGGGTAGCCTGCTGTGGGTTCCAGGTGGACTCTATTAGGGGTCTCCAGGCTTCCACCCCTTCCCTACTCTAGGGAGGAGGAGCAGAGGGAGGGGCCAGGCAGATAGATGGCTTCCGGTGCTTTGATCCAGGAGGCCAGCTCTTCCCAGGTATGGGGTTAGGGGACACCCCAGACCGCAGGCATTTTCCCTAGCTTGGGGGGTGCTGGGAGGCTTGGCAGGCCTCCAGCCGTTCCCCTATTTCCCCCTGGACTCTAGGCCTGGCCTGAGTGCCACCTCGGGTGGCCTGCTGTGGGTTCCAGGTGGACTCTATTAGGGGTCTCCAGGCTTCCCCCCCCCCCCTCTACTCTAGGGAGGAGGAGCAGAGGGAGGGGCCAGGCAGATAGATGGCTTCCGGTGCTTTGATCCAGGAGGCCAGCTCTTCCCAGGTATGGGGTTAGGGAACACCCCAGACTGCAGGCATTTTCCCTAGCTTGGTGGGTGCTGGGAGGCTTCGCAGGCCTCCAGCCGTTCCCCTATTTCCTCCCCTACTCCAGGTCTTCCCTGGTTGCTGGCCCAGGTGGACTCAGTTGTGGTCCTCAGGCTTTCCCCCTTTCTCTCCCGACACTAAGTGGGGGACACATGGGGTGGATGGCGGGCCGATGCAACACTGGTGTATGTCGGGACATTACGTCGTGACATTCACTGGTATTTTTTTTCTCATTGTTCTCCATTTCAAAAATACCATATATTTTAAAATAAAATGGGAGGATGGACTTTTAGTTTGGGAAGAGACCATTTTGGGTGGGGGTACCATATATTTTCAAAATAAAAATGAGAGGATGGACTCTCAGGCCAGTACTCTTTAACTACTTGTTTACTCTCAATGGCCTCTTGGCCTCTTCCTTCTTTTATTGTGTAACTGTGGTTGCTACCATACTAGGTTTCTGATTAGTTCCTATAAATGGTGACAATTGAGTCCACTGTCTTAAGCTAGATTGTTTATTTCCCCACTCTTTATCTTTTCTCCTCTTTGTGAACTGTTCAATAAGGTATTTTGGTGAAAGAGTCCCTCTCCATCTTTCTTCCCTTTGTTATTTGTTAAATAAGGAAGTTTGTAGAAGTGTCCCTCCATTTAATGTTTATATAAGAACCAAGTCAATTAGATTGTTGGACTTGTTTTAGCATCCCCATAGGCACCAATCTTGCCATGTGATACTGTTCTTCCTTTGCATAGGCACATTAAAATGGGAAATTATATACAAACACGTTCTTATAGAGATGGGAACACACAAATTTTCTTAAACGGTGACAATTATATCCACTGTCTTAAGTTAGATTGTTTATTTTCCCCACTTTTTATCTTTTTTTCTCTTTGTGAACTATTCAATAAGGAATGTTGGTGAAAGATTCCCCCAGTTTAATGCTTATGTTTGAATCAGGGCACGGGGATTGCTGGACTTATTTCTGTGGCCCCTTATGCACTGATAATGCCAGGTGGCATTATTCCTTGTTTGCATGGGCACATTAAAATGGAAAATACTATACATACAAATAAGTTCTTATCTAATAGAGATAGGAACACACAAATCTTGTGGTGCAATGGAACCTTACACCCTGAACATTGTCATGATGGCACAGGCCTCAGAGGTTTGGGCATTTTCCAGTCACCCCTGAACCAGGGAAGCCATCTAAGAAACATCCAAAGTTGTCTATGTCATCACCTGGAAGCAATTCTCTACCAGGGAAGACCGTACTGCTGCTCTGACATCAATTTACTCAAAAGAGTCTTCCCTTAACACTGAGAAGATTTAGACAACAACAATGACCTGCATACTGGACAGGGCTTTCTGCATTGCCCTTTAATTCTGAGTTGAAATTAGATGCTGCTCTGCACCATCCTGACTTCAATGTAGTATATACAGATTCCAGGACCTTCAATACAGAAACAGGATACCAACAGAGACTGTAAAAATTATAACTGTATGGGCACTACAGACAATGACCAGGATTGGACAAACTAGTTTGCCTGGAGCCTAGAAATGGTCTTATGTCAGGAAACTTCAGGGGTAAGGTCTTCTTGTACTTAGGCCAAAAGTTTTTCCTTTCCATGATCCCCATACTTTGGTGGGCCCATGCAAACGATAATTGCCACTCTAACATTGTTTATACAGTTCTCCTTTGACTCTAAACCTTTAAGAAACCACTAGTAAAAATATCTGGAACTGCAAAAAAATGGTTTACATTAGTGTTAACATATAAGCTTTTAGTTAAACTAGCATTCTGGGGGATAAAGGAGGAAGAAAGGGATATATGCTTGGGAACAGGGATGAAGGGAGGACAACACTGGGGTTGATGGATATTCCCCTGATTCAATGTTAATATGTACCTAAAATACTACTGTGAAAGATATGTAAGTCATTATGATAAAAAATTTGCGTTTTATTTAGAAATGTTCTTTGACTTACATGTATTATTATATTATATTAATTATTATAACTTCACCCTGGATTTAGGTGTATCTACCTGAGACCTGCCCATTTCTGGGAGGGGTCTTGGGAACCGGATATTACATGTAACCTTACCTGCAAGACCCTTCCCATTCCAGGGAGTGGTCTTGAAAGGTTATATAAGGCCTTTGACCCAGGGGATTAGGGGTTTTGGTCTTTTGCCAGCATGGAGATCAAAGGGAAGATGGCTGAAAGAAGTTAAGATGCATGGCTAGCTAAGAATGGCTGAATGCTTAATTGGTTATGATATAGGCCACACATGTGGTGGATAGGGTAATGAATAAAGCTGATACTTCCTGAAGCCTGACTGTGAGTGAGATTTCTACCCGCCACTCTCATGAATCTCCAGACCCACTGGCTGAAGGGGGTTGCAGAGCCACATGGCCTGGGATGGCAGAGAAAGGTCTCTCCATCCATCCATCTCCATCCAGCACCATCATTAATTATTTAATTCTACAAATTATATGTTATGTTATGTTACTATATTATGTTATGTCAGCTTACCTCAATATGTTAATCAATCTTGTCTCTTGAATAAATTCTTACAATTAAAAAAAGAAATCATTTATAGCAATCTCTTGACCTATCCAATTAGAAGTTGGTTTTAAATAATGTTAACTTTGATCATCTTTGATTATTGAGAGGCTTTGTGCTTAGTGTTTCACTTGAATTATCTCTTTAATCCTTATAGAACCCTAATAGTTGATAACATTCTCTCCAATTTACTTTTTTTTTAATCTGTGGAAAAAAATTCTTTATTATAAACAAACTTGCAACCTCAGTATTTAAATAAAAATAAAAAAATAAAGATTAAAGTCAATACTTCTTAGTTTTGTCTTTCTGTGATTAGATATGGAACAGAAAGTCAACAGAAATCATGAAGCAATACTTTTTTGTATGCTTATTGAAGTTATTATTTTTTTTAAATAACAGAGCACATGCAGAGTTTATATTACATCATGCCTGGAAATCAGAGTAGTGATAAAGTGGGACCTAATATATATTTTTTAATTTTTTTATTTTGAATTATGAGAACAAAAGATGCAAAGAGAGAGAACAAGGTAAAGTTACAGTGGAAGGACAATCAGCCATAACATAATTCTCAGAAGAAGTCCCCTTGCTGATATCTTAACTTTGAACTTTCAGCCAAAGAACGTTAAGATAAAATAAAACAGAATCCATGTGCAATTATTTTGTCCCTCAAGTCCCCAGATTGTAGCACATTATAATATTTCTTAACAGCACACAAGGCAATCTAAAGCCATCAAACTTACGTAACTCCTTTAACATTCGAGGCATAGTATTTTTTACATTTCCATGTACATGAATATTAGCTTAAGTTAACCTCAAATTTTAAGTGGGTGCGTTTTAAGGATTAGAGTCAAAGGAGCACAGTAAAAACGTTGTTAGAGTGGCAATTGTTGTTTGCATAGGCCTACCAAAATATGAGAGGCATGGAAAGGAATAACCTTGGCCTAAATACAAAGAGATCCTACCCCTGAAGTTTCCTGGCATAAGACCAGCTCTAGGCTTCAGACAAGTTATCGTCTGATCCAAGACATTGTCCGTAGTGCCAACACACTTTTCACATAGTCTCTGTTGTTGGTATCATGTTTCTGTATTAAAGATTCTGGAATCTGTATGTCCTACGTTGAAGTCATGATGTGGAGTGTCTTCTCGTTTCACCTCACCATGAAAGGGCAATGCAGGAAGCCCTTTCCTGTAAGCAGGTTGTTGTTGTTAAGTCTTCTCAGTGTTAAGGGAAGTCTCTTTTGAGCAGGACGATGTCTGAGCAGTGGTAGGGTCTTCCGTGGTAGAGAATTGCTTCCAGGTGATGTTATAGACAAACCTCACAATTAAGGGGCAATACAGCAAGCCCTGTCCAGTAAGCAGGTCATTGTTCTTGTTGTCTTCTCAGTGTTAAGGGGTGTTTCTTTTGAGTAGATAGATGTCAGGGCAGCTATAGGGTCTTCCCTGATACAGGAATGCCACCAGGTGATGTTATATACAACCTTGGATGTTTTGTAAATGTCTTCTGTAGATCAAGGGGTGAATGGAGAATGCCCATTCTTCTGAGGCCTGTGCCTGGTCTTTATGTCAATGTTCAGGGTGTAAGGTCTCATTGCACTACAAGACTTGTGTGTTCCCATCTCTATTAGATAAGAACCTATTGGTATGTATAGTGTTTTCCCATTTTAGTGTGCCTAAGCAAACAAGAAATAAAGCCACGTGGTGCTATCAGATATATGGGGGGCATAAGAATATTTCCAACAAGACCCATGACTTGGTTCAAACATAAGTATTAAACTGAGGGATTCTTTCACACCAAATTCCATATTGAGCAGTTCACAAAGAGAAGATAAAAAACATGGGGGGGGGATCGTCACTGTATAAGAAAATATTCAGCAAAAGTTTATAGACGTCAAAGAAAACACCCATAAAATGTTGAAAACATATAAGTGTCTTTTTTATGCCTTTTAAAATAGTTGGGTGGGTGTTAATTCCAGGGCACCACTTTGGTCTGAGACTTAGGACTCTACAGTACTTAAGTTAGAAAGGGTAAATGAGGAGTAATGATGATAGGAATTAAAGAAGTTAAAGAGAAATATGAACTTATGAAGGGGTATGCAAAAGGGCAGAGTACAAAATGGACATTCTGCATACATAAAAACATAATTCAATGATAGTGAGTACTATTAATATTTCTTGTGTGAGTACTATTAATGTTTCTTGTGCGCGTGGGGGCAATAGCCCCCGTGAGATTCTGAAAATATAGACTGGACAGAGATTACCAGTGACTTCAAGAAGCTGGGAGGCCAGAAGTTCAGAGCCCCACCCAGACCCTTCCTAAGTAGCTGAATGGATAATGGGGGAAGGCCTAGGGTACCTTCAAGCTCCACCAAGGGACCCAACTCACCGGCTTGCCCAGGCATGTGGCCCGGGAAAGCCCTGGAGATCTGGAGCAAGGCGGTAGAGGGGTGCTGGGGTTACCCAAGTCCCGCACCCCCACTAGGCCTGATCAAGCAGACCTCCGGCATGGCGGGGGCCTGCCAGACCTCCTCCTGCTAGACTCCCGGCTCCAAGAAAGGCTCCAATTTACTTTTAAGACAAGGAGAACATACACAAGTTGTGACTTGCCTACGGTTTGGAAATTAATAATGCTTCAGGACTTGGCAGTCTAGGCTGAGGGTTTTACTCAGAGTTTATCACTGCAGCTAGGATTTTATGTCTGATTAACTCCTATTCTGACTAAAACATTTTACCCTCCTCTGAGTGTTACTTCTAATCCCCCTATCTCTTCTTTTGAGTGTCTCTCAACAGCCATAAATGCCTATGTGATTTTCCTGACCTGTTTACTAATTTCTTGCTTTCATTCTGTATGGTTACTTTTTAATTCTTCTCTCTCTAGCTGTGCCTTTCCAGTCCTCCCCTGGTCCTTTATCACAAGGTATTGCAAACACAAGCATGCATCAAGTCACCTGGAGGGCTAGATAAAGTCAGTTACTGGGGCAACATCCCAGATTTTCTAGTGCACATAAAGTGGCCCAGTACAGGGAATTTGGATTTCTAGCGAAGTTTCCAGGTAGGACAGATGCTGTTGACTTTTGTGTTCTCTTTCCAGAATCCCTATTCTTGGATGGGGGTGCAGAAAGACTTCTATTTGATTGTTTTGTCTTGTTAACTGTCTAACTAAATTCTTCCCAATGTTTTGTTTATTTATTGGCCATACTGGGCTGTGCTCAGGGCTTACTCCTCCTGGCTCAGGAGACCATATGGAGTGTCAGATATTGAATCCAAGCTGGCCACATGCAGGTGAACAGCTTACGTACTGCACTAGCTCTCTGGCTATTCTCTTCCCAGTGTTATAGGTAAGAGAATCTGGCTTTCCATGGAAGACCCTCTTCTCAGATTTCTTAGACCTCTGTTGTCAGGCATGAGTAGTTCCCACATGTCTCATATACTTGACTCAGAGATTTCTTATTCCTTCACTCCAATAACCATTTAGAAATGATATGGCAGCACAAAGCAATGTCTTGGCTGTATCTTGTCATTCACCCCCCAATAATAAATAAGATAGGAGTCCCCAGACCACCTTACAGATTATCACCCCACAGCCTATTCATTCCTTCCTGACTTCTAGGCTGCCCAAAATATTCACAAAACCAGGATTAGGTTCATTATACATTCAGACTTGCTGAGCTCAGCTTCACAACTGCTCTATTACCTTTAAAATCCATCCCAGGTTCACTCATATCAAATATCATCTGACTCCTGTTTTAACCCTGCCAGTTCCCACCTGCTCCTACCTCCTCCATACACTCCTCTCTGGGACTTATTTTTTCCTCAAAAATAGTTTATAGACTTGCTTTTCAGATATGTTTTTCTCTTGCACTTTTTTCTATATATATCTTTGCTTGCTTATTTACACTTTAAAGAAGCCTGTGTTCTCTCTTGAACTCATACATCTTCACAATTTCTCCCCTCACATCATTATAAATAAGTTTAATTCAATAAAACTATTTCGCTATACTAAAAAAAAAACCTGACAAAATGGAAATGAATTACCTTAGTCACTTCAAATTTTGCTTCTTAATCCTATTTTTTACCCTCTCTTAATTCAAAAGAAAAGTCTTTCAATACTCTTGGCAAAGAAAATAGAAGAAGAAATAAATAAACAAATATCCATATCAAATTAAGAAGCTTCTGCATGGTGATAGAAACAAGAATACCTGATGACTCAGAGAAAATATTCACTTGTTACACATCTGACAAAGAGTTAAATCAAAGTTCTTTAAAGCATTCATAAAACTTGACAATAGAAAAATGAATAAAACAAAGAACTTCATCCTAAAAATGAAGAGAAGAGCTAAACTTTCTGAAAGAAGACACACAACTCGCCAACAGGTATATGAAAATGTACTATTCATCAGTTGTCATAGAGAAATACAAATCAAAACACTGAGATTTTACCTCACACCAATGAGACTAGCACACATTAAAAAGAAAACAGGACCAGAGGAGTAGTACAGCAGATATCGAGCACTTGCCTTTATGTGGACAAACTATGTTTGATGCCTGGCACCCCATACATAGCCCAAGCACCTCTAGGAGTGATCTCTGAATGAAGAGCCAGGAGTAAGCTCTTAGCACCACCAGATCTGGCTGGCAAGGAAGGAAGGAAGGAAGGAAGGAAGGAAGGAAGGAAGGAAGGAAGGAAGGAAGGAAGGAAGGAAGGAAGGAAGGAAGGGAGGGAGGGAGGGAGGGAGGGAGGGAGGGAGGGAGGGAGGGAGGGGAGGGAGGGAGGGAGGGAGGGAAGGAAAGAAGGAAGGAAGGAGAGAAAGAAAGAAAGAGAGGAAGGAAGGAAGGAAGGAAGAGAGGAAGAAAGAGAGGAAGGAAGAGAGGAAGGAAGGGACAGAGAAGGAAGGAAGTGAGAAAGGAAGAAAGTGAGAAAGAAAGAAGAAAGAAGAAAGAAAGAAAGACAGTCTGTAAGAAAGAAAGAATGAAAGAAAGAAAGAAAGAAAGAAAGAAAGAAAGAAAAGAGAAAGAAAGAAAGAAAGAAAGAAAGAAATACAGAAAGAAAGAAAGAAAGAAAGAAAGAAAGAAAGAAAGAAAGAGGGAGGTAAGGGGACAAGTAGAGAGGAAAGGGAGGAGAGAGGAGCAGAAGGGAGAGGAGGGAAGAGGAGGGGAAGGGAGAAGTGAGGATGAGAGGGGAGAGGAGAGGGAGGGAAGGGGAGGGGAGGGGGAAGGGAGAGGGGAGAGGAGATGATAAGAAAAACGTCTGGAGCAATAGCACAGTGGGTAGGGTGTTTACCTTGCATGTGGCTGAGCCAGGACAGACCCAGGTTCTATCCTTGGTATCCCATAATGGTGCCAAGAGTGATTTCTGAGTGATATTCTAAGCAATAATCTGAAATGTTGCCTGCCAGTTCTTGGCATCTAACCCAAGAATGCAAAACAACATTGAAAATTCTGTACAAAATTATTCTTGCACTCCCCTGTTCATTGTAACACTATTCATAATAGCCAATATCTGGAAACAACCCAAGTACCAAGAACAGCTGACTGAATTAAGAAACTTTGCGTATAAAGACAATAGAATACTACTCAGCTATAAGGGGAAAATGAAGTCCTGTGGTTTTCTGCTACATGGATAAAATTGGAGAGTATCATATTGAGTCATGTCAGAGCGAGAGGGACAAACACAGAATGATGGCTCTATGGGAGGCATTACTTTCCCCAATTTTAAACTGTAGTACAAAGCAATAGTTATCAAAACAGCATGGTATTGGGGCTGGAGAGATAGCATGAAGGTAAGGCGTTTGTCTTGCATGTATAAGGATGGTGGTTTAAATCCTGGCATCCCATATGGTCCCCCGAGCCTGGCAGGGGTGATTTCTGAGTGTAGAGCCAGGAGTAGCCCCTGAGCGCTGCCAGGTGTGACTCCAAAACCAAAAAGAACTAAAACAAAAACAAAAACAGCATGGATGGTATTGGAATGAAGACAGATCCTCAAATCAGTGGAATAAACGTTAGTATTCAGAGAATGTTCCCCAGACACGCAATCAACTAGTCTTTGATAAAGGAGCAAGAAATCCAAAATGGAGCAAGGAAAGCCTCTTCAGCAAGTGGTGTTGGCACAACTGGCTAGTCACTTGCAAAAAAGTGAACAATATCCCCTTCTAACACATAAAGATCAAATCCAAATGGATCATATGCATAAAGATCAAATGCATAAAGATCAAATCCAAATGGATTAAAGACCTTGGTATCAGGCCTGAAACCATAAGGTATATAGAACAACATGTAGATAAAACACTATATGATATTGATACTAAAGGCATCTTCAAGGAGGAAACAGCACTCTCCAAACAAGTGGAAGCAGAGATAAACAGATGGTAATATATTAAGTTGAGAAGCTTCTGCACCTCAAAGAAAATTGTGCCTAAGATACAAAAGCCACCCACAGAATGGGAGAAACTATTCATCCAATACCCATCAGACAAGGGACTAAATCAAAAATATACAAGGTGCTGACAGAACTTAATAAGAAAAAAACATCTAACCCCATCAAGAAATGGGGAGAAGAAATGAACAGACATTTCCTCAAAGAAGAAATACAAATGCCCAAAAGACACATGAAAAAATGCTCCACATCACTAATCATCAGGGAGCTGCAAACCAAAACTGCAATGAGGTACCATCTCAGGAGTAACCTCTGAGCGCTGCTGGGTGTGACCCAAAAAATAAAAATAAAAAAGATTTAGATATAAAAAAGATACATAGTAAGGGAATTAAAAACTATCAATGCTAATAGCCCCTGAGAGTTTATCTACAGAGCTGACTCTGTCAAGGGAATGCAGTAGAGGAGGACCTGGGGATATTGGTTGGGGGATGTTGGCACTCTGGGGGTGTGGAAACAACTTGTGCCTGAAACTACTGATAGTCTATGGTACATAAATACAAAATGGAAAAAAATTTTAAAACAGAGCATTTCTAAAGAATGTTCAAAACAATCTCATACCCAAATGGTTGCTATTAAATTAGAAATAGGCACAAAAGTAATGAGTGAGGGGCCAGAGCGATAGCACAGCGAGTAGGGCGTTTACCTTGCATGCAGCCAATCCAGGTTTGAACCCCAGCTTCTCATATGATGCCCTGAGCCTGCCAGGAGTAATTAGTAAATGTAGAACCAGGATTAATCCCTGAATTCCATCAGGTTTGGCTCAACCCCCCACCACTCAAAAAATAAGTAATGTGTCAGCAATGAGGAGAAATTAGGAATCTCACCTTCTCTTGGTAGGAGCATAAAGTAGGAGGCTGGGCTGGAAAAAATAAGGCCTTCCTCAAGAAGAAAACATCAACTTCCTATCTGTTCCAGTAACTCATCTGAGGCTACACCCAAAAGAACTGAAAATAAGGCCCTAAAGGGATTTCTGTAGCCTCACATTCATATTCACAATAGCAAAACATGAAACCCAAGTATATCAACTGTTAAATGTATAAATGAAATGTTATATATCCAAAAATATATTCATATTATTCAACTTTTAAAAAGAAAATTCTGGCTTGAACTACAAATTAGATGAATCATTAAGAACACTACTTGAATGAGACAAGAATATCAACAAAAGACTAAGGCCATTTGATTTCTTTTATAGGAAATGCTCAGGGGCAGAAAATAGAATAACAGTTGCCAGGGGCTGGAGGGAGGGAAAGCAGGGTTATTTTATTGACACAGAGTTTTGATTTACAAGTTGTAAATGTTCTGGAGACTGGTTTTACAACAATGTGATGATAAACCACTGAACTATGAAGGGAAGATATGATTAAGATGGCAAGTGTTTTTGCTGTGTATATTTTACTACAATAAAAAGAAAAACAAAAGATCATCTGCCTTTATATCTTATCTCATGCCACCTCTTTCAAGAGGATTAGTCCTTCCATTTTCCCCTCTTTAGAATTATTGGAAACTTTTATGAAGGAGGTGTGAAGGGCAGTAAATCCATGTGTAGGTTTCAAGATTTTATAATAAACTCAGATAAAATGCAAGTGGTTTTATGTCTCACTTGGAAATGTACATCCATAGCAACTAAATAAAAGAGAATAAAGCGATACCTGGATTTCGGTGTCTTTGCCTGGTATGTTGGGGGCACTGGGCAGGACAGCTAGCCACAGGCCCCCTGGGCTGAACTAGTCCAGGGGACCAAGATCCCCCCAAACCTGGTGGGTCTTCAGGGCCACGCCTGGTTCATCGGGCCCGGGGGGGGGAGGGGGGAGAAATCCCTTCTTATGCATCCAAAAACTACAGGGGCAGGGCTGGGCTCAGAGCACTCGCATACCTGGATTTCGGTGTCTTTGCCTGGTATGTTGGGGGCACTGGGCAGGACAGCTAGCCACAGGCCCCCTGGGCTGAACTAGTCCAGGGGACCAAGATCCCCCCAAACCTGGTGGGTCTTCAGGGCCACGCCTGGTTCATCGGGCCCTGGGGGGGAGGGGGGAGAAATCCCTTCTTATGCATCCAAAAACTACAGGGGCAGGGCTGGGCTCAGAGCACTCGCATACCTGGATTTCGGTGTCTTTGCCTGGTATGTTGGGGGCACTGGGCAGGACAGCTAGCCACAGGCCCCCTGGGCTGAACTAGTCCAGGGGACCAAGATCCCCCCAAACCTGGTGGGTCTTCAGGGCCACGCCTGGTTCATCGGGCCCTGGGGGGGAGGGGGGAGAAATCCCTTCTTATGCATCCAAAAACTACAGGGGCAGGGCTGGGCTCAGAGCACTCGCATACCTGGATTTCGGTGTCTTTGCCTGGTATGTTGGGGGCACTGGGCAGGACAGCTAGCCACAGGCCCCCTGGGCTGAACTAGTCCAGGGGACCAAGATCCCCCCAAACCTGGTGGGTCTTCAGGGCCACGCCTGGTTCATCGGGCCCTGGGGGGGAGGGGGGAGAAATCCCTTCTTATGCATCCAAAAACTACAGGGGCAGGGCTGGGCTCAGAGCACTCGCATACCTGGATTTCGGTGTCTTTGCCTGGTATGTTGGGGGCACTGGGCAGGACAGCTAGCCACAGGCCCCCTGGGCTGAACTAGTCCAGGGGACCAAGATCCCCCCAAACCTGGTGGGTCTTCAGGGCCACGCCTGGTTCATCGGGCCCTGGGGGGGAGGGGGGAGAAATCCCTTCTTATGCATCCAAAAACTACAGGGGCAGGGCTGGGCTCAGAGCACTCGCATACCTGGATTTCGGTGTCTTTGCCTGGTATGTTGGGGGCACTGGGCAGGACAGCTAGCCACAGGCCCCCTGGGCTGAACTAGTCCAGGGGACCAAGATCCCCCCAAACCTGGTGGGTCTTCAGGGCCACGCCTGGTTCATCGGGCCCTGGGGGGGAGGGGGGAGAAATCCCTTCTTATGCATCCAAAAACTACAGGGGCAGGGCTGGGCTCAGAGCACTCGCATACCTGGATTTCGGTGTCTTTGCCTGGTATGTTGGGGGCACTGGGCAGGACAGCTAGCCACAGGCCCCCTGGGCTGAACTAGTCCAGGGGACCAAGATCCCCCCAAACCTGGTGGGTCTTCAGGGCCACGCCTGGTTCATCGGGCCCTGGGGGGGAGGGGGGAGAAATCCCTTCTTATGCATCCAAAAACTACAGGGGCAGGGCTGGGCTCAGAGCACTCGCATACCTGGATTTCGGTGTCTTTGCCTGGTATGTTGGGGGCACTGGGCAGGACAGCTAGCCACAGGCCCCCTGGGCTGAACTAGTCCAGGGGACCAAGATCCCCCCAAACCTGGTGGGTCTTCAGGGCCACGCCTGGTTCATCGGGCCCTGGGGGGGAGGGGGGAGAAATCCCTTCTTATGCATCCAAAAACTACAGGGGCAGGGCTGGGCTCAGAGCACTCGCATACCTGGATTTCGGTGTCTTTGCCTGGTATGTTGGGGGCACTGGGCAGGACAGCTAGCCACAGGCCCCCTGGGCTGAACTAGTCCAGGGGACCAAGATCCCCCCAAACCTGGTGGGTCTTCAGGGCCACGCCTGGTTCATCGGGCCCTGGGGGGGAGGGGGGAGAAATCCCTTCTTATGCATCCAAAAACTACAGGGGCAGGGCTGGGCTCAGAGCACTCGCATACCTGGATTTCGGTGTCTTTGCCTGGTATGTTGGGGGCACTGGGCAGGACAGCTAGCCACAGGCCCCCTGGGCTGAACTAGTCCAGGGGACCAAGATCCCCCCAAACCTGGTGGGTCTTCAGGGCCACGCCTGGTTCATCGGGCCCTGGGGGGGAGGGGGGAGAAATCCCTTCTTATGCATCCAAAAACTACAGGGGCAGGGCTGGGCTCAGAGCACTCGCATACCTGGATTTCGGTGTCTTTGCCTGGTATGTTGGGGGCACTGGGCAGGACAGCTAGCCACAGGCCCCCTGGGCTGAACTAGTCCAGGGGACCAAGATCCCCCCAAACCTGGTGGGTCTTCAGGGCCACGCCTGGTTCATCGGGCCCTGGGGGGGAGGGGGGAGAAATCCCTTCTTATGCATCCAAAAACTACAGGGGCAGGGCTGGGCTCAGAGCACTCGCATACCTGGATTTCGGTGTCTTTGCCTGGTATGTTGGGGGCACTGGGCAGGACAGCTAGCCACAGGCCCCCTGGGCTGAACTAGTCCAGGGGACCAAGATCCCCCCAAACCTGGTGGGTCTTCAGGGCCACGCCTGGTTCATCGGGCCCTGGGGGGGAGGGGGGAGAAATCCCTTCTTATGCATCCAAAAACTACAGGGGCAGGGCTGGGCTCAGAGCACTCGCATACCTGGATTTCGGTGTCTTTGCCTGGTATGTTGGGGGCACTGGGCAGGACAGCTAGCCACAGGCCCCCTGGGCTGAACTAGTCCAGGGGACCAAGATCCCCCCAAACCTGGTGGGTCTTCAGGGCCACGCCTGGTTCATCGGGCCCTGGGGGGGAGGGGGGAGAAATCCCTTCTTATGCATCCAAAAACTACAGGGGCAGGGCTGGGCTCAGAGCACTCGCATACCTGGATTTCGGTGTCTTTGCCTGGTATGTTGGGGGCACTGGGCAGGACAGCTAGCCACAGGCCCCCTGGGCTGAACTAGTCCAGGGGACCAAGATCCCCCCAAACCTGGTGGGTCTTCAGGGCCACGCCTGGTTCATCGGGCCCTGGGGGGGAGGGGGGAGAAATCCCTTCTTATGCATCCAAAAACTACAGGGGCAGGGCTGGGCTCAGAGCACTCGCATACCTGGATTTCGGTGTCTTTGCCTGGTATGTTGGGGGCACTGGGCAGGACAGCTAGCCACAGGCCCCCTGGGCTGAACTAGTCCAGGGGACCAAGATCCCCCCAAACCTGGTGGGTCTTCAGGGCCACGCCTGGTTCATCGGGCCCTGGGGGGGAGGGGGGAGAAATCCCTTCTTATGCATCCAAAAACTACAGGGGCAGGGCTGGGCTCAGAGCACTCGCATACCTGGATTTCGGTGTCTTTGCCTGGTATGTTGGGGGCACTGGGCAGGACAGCTAGCCACAGGCCCCCTGGGCTGAACTAGTCCAGGGGACCAAGATCCCCCCAAACCTGGTGGGTCTTCAGGGCCACGCCTGGTTCATCGGGCCCTGGGGGGGAGGGGGGAGAAATCCCTTCTTATGCATCCAAAAACTACAGGGGCAGGGCTGGGCTCAGAGCACTCGCATACCTGGATTTCGGTGTCTTTGCCTGGTATGTTGGGGGCACTGGGCAGGACAGCTAGCCACAGGCCCCCTGGGCTGAACTAGTCCAGGGGACCAAGATCCCCCCAAACCTGGTGGGTCTTCAGGGCCACGCCTGGTTCATCGGGCCCTGGGGGGGAGGGGGGAGAAATCCCTTCTTATGCATCCAAAAACTACAGGGGCAGGGCTGGGCTCAGAGCACTCGCATACCTGGATTTCGGTGTCTTTGCCTGGTATGTTGGGGGCACTGGGCAGGACAGCTAGCCACAGGCCCCCTGGGCTGAACTAGTCCAGGGGACCAAGATCCCCCCAAACCTGGTGGGTCTTCAGGGCCACGCCTGGTTCATCGGGCCCTGGGGGGGAGGGGGGAGAAATCCCTTCTTATGCATCCAAAAACTACAGGGGCAGGGCTGGGCTCAGAGCACTCGCATACCTGGATTTCGGTGTCTTTGCCTGGTATGTTGGGGGCACTGGGCAGGACAGCTAGCCACAGGCCCCCTGGGCTGAACTAGTCCAGGGGACCAAGATCCCCCCAAACCTGGTGGGTCTTCAGGGCCACGCCTGGTTCATCGGGCCCTGGGGGGGAGGGGGGAGAAATCCCTTCTTATGCATCCAAAAACTACAGGGGCAGGGCTGGGCTCAGAGCACTCGCATACCTGGATTTCGGTGTCTTTGCCTGGTATGTTGGGGGCACTGGGCAGGACAGCTAGCCACAGGCCCCCTGGGCTGAACTAGTCCAGGGGACCAAGATCCCCCCAAACCTGGTGGGTCTTCAGGGCCACGCCTGGTTCATCGGGCCCTGGGGGGGAGGGGGGAGAAATCCCTTCTTATGCATCCAAAAACTACAGGGGCAGGGCTGGGCTCAGAGCACTCGCATACCTGGATTTCGGTGTCTTTGCCTGGTATGTTGGGGGCACTGGGCAGGACAGCTAGCCACAGGCCCCCTGGGCTGAACTAGTCCAGGGGACCAAGATCCCCCCAAACCTGGTGGGTCTTCAGGGCCACGCCTGGTTCATCGGGCCCTGGGGGGGAGGGGGGAGAAATCCCTTCTTATGCATCCAAAAACTACAGGGGCAGGGCTGGGCTCAGAGCACTCGCATACCTGGATTTCGGTGTCTTTGCCTGGTATGTTGGGGGCACTGGGCAGGACAGCTAGCCACAGGCCCCCTGGGCTGAACTAGTCCAGGGGACCAAGATCCCCCCAAACCTGGTGGGTCTTCAGGGCCACGCCTGGTTCATCGGGCCCTGGGGGGGAGGGGGGAGAAATCCCTTCTTATGCATCCAAAAACTACAGGGGCAGGGCTGGGCTCAGAGCACTCGCATACCTGGATTTCGGTGTCTTTGCCTGGTATGTTGGGGGCACTGGGCAGGACAGCTAGCCACAGGCCCCCTGGGCTGAACTAGTCCAGGGGACCAAGATCCCCCCAAACCTGGTGGGTCTTCAGGGCCACGCCTGGTTCATCGGGCCCTGGGGGGGAGGGGGGAGAAATCCCTTCTTATGCATCCAAAAACTACAGGGGCAGGGCTGGGCTCAGAGCACTCGCATACCTGGATTTCGGTGTCTTTGCCTGGTATGTTGGGGGCACTGGGCAGGACAGCTAGCCACAGGCCCCCTGGGCTGAACTAGTCCAGGGGACCAAGATCCCCCCAAACCTGGTGGGTCTTCAGGGCCACGCCTGGTTCATCGGGCCCTGGGGGGGAGGGGGGAGAAATCCCTTCTTATGCATCCAAAAACTACAGGGGCAGGGCTGGGCTCAGAGCACTCGCATACCTGGATTTCGGTGTCTTTGCCTGGTATGTTGGGGGCACTGGGCAGGACAGCTAGCCACAGGCCCCCTGGGCTGAACTAGTCCAGGGGACCAAGATCCCCCCAAACCTGGTGGGTCTTCAGGGCCACGCCTGGTTCATCGGGCCCTGGGGGGGAGGGGGGAGAAATCCCTTCTTATGCATCCAAAAACTACAGGGGCAGGGCTGGGCTCAGAGCACTCGCATACCTGGATTTCGGTGTCTTTGCCTGGTATGTTGGGGGCACTGGGCAGGACAGCTAGCCACAGGCCCCCTGGGCTGAACTAGTCCAGGGGACCAAGATCCCCCCAAACCTGGTGGGTCTTCAGGGCCACGCCTGGTTCATCGGGCCCTGGGGGGGAGGGGGGAGAAATCCCTTCTTATGCATCCAAAAACTACAGGGGCAGGGCTGGGCTCAGAGCACTCGCATACCTGGATTTCGGTGTCTTTGCCTGGTATGTTGGGGGCACTGGGCAGGACAGCTAGCCACAGGCCCCCTGGGCTGAACTAGTCCAGGGGACCAAGATCCCCCCAAACCTGGTGGGTCTTCAGGGCCACGCCTGGTTCATCGGGCCCTGGGGGGGAGGGGGGAGAAATCCCTTCTTATGCATCCAAAAACTACAGGGGCAGGGCTGGGCTCAGAGCACTCGCATACCTGGATTTCGGTGTCTTTGCCTGGTATGTTGGGGGCACTGGGCAGGACAGCTAGCCACAGGCCCCCTGGGCTGAACTAGTCCAGGGGACCAAGATCCCCCCAAACCTGGTGGGTCTTCAGGGCCACGCCTGGTTCATCGGGCCCTGGGGGGGAGGGGGGAGAAATCCCTTCTTATGCATCCAAAAACTACAGGGGCAGGGCTGGGCTCAGAGCACTCGCATACCTGGATTTCGGTGTCTTTGCCTGGTATGTTGGGGGCACTGGGCAGGACAGCTAGCCACAGGCCCCCTGGGCTGAACTAGTCCAGGGGACCAAGATCCCCCCAAACCTGGTGGGTCTTCAGGGCCACGCCTGGTTCATCGGGCCCTGGGGGGGAGGGGGGAGAAATCCCTTCTTATGCATCCAAAAACTACAGGGGCAGGGCTGGGCTCAGAGCACTCGCATACCTGGATTTCGGTGTCTTTGCCTGGTATGTTGGGGGCACTGGGCAGGACAGCTAGCCACAGGCCCCCTGGGCTGAACTAGTCCAGGGGACCAAGATCCCCCCAAACCTGGTGGGTCTTCAGGGCCACGCCTGGTTCATCGGGCCCTGGGGGGGAGGGGGGAGAAATCCCTTCTTATGCATCCAAAAACTACAGGGGCAGGGCTGGGCTCAGAGCACTCGCATACCTGGATTTCGGTGTCTTTGCCTGGTATGTTGGGGGCACTGGGCAGGACAGCTAGCCACAGGCCCCCTGGGCTGAACTAGTCCAGGGGACCAAGATCCCCCCAAACCTGGTGGGTCTTCAGGGCCACGCCTGGTTCATCGGGCCCTGGGGGGGAGGGGGGAGAAATCCCTTCTTATGCATCCAAAAACTACAGGGGCAGGGCTGGGCTCAGAGCACTCGCATACCTGGATTTCGGTGTCTTTGCCTGGTATGTT